>NC_080572.1:175467365-175669865 GCF_030247185.1 Malaya genurostris
TACTAGTAAGTTTTTCAAGTCATAGCATTACCTTTTTTTTATATGAGAAAGGCAAAAAAGATTACTGAAGGATTTAAAACCATTTGTTTCTATGGGAAAGTGTGACAATAGCTTACATAAACATTTTAAAACATTTCAGTTTGGTTCAGGTACTTTGTAAGATATGATAAAGTTATGAGATGAATGGATGAGACGGAAATAGGAGCTCAGATGAAAAAGAGAGCCATTACCCTACGTATTCTTAACAAACAAAAAAGACTATTTGCAACTAGCATTTGACACAGCCTTGGTTTTGAGAAGGGCCAGAACAAAAAAATCTTGGAAATTCCTGAAAACATATACATTTTTTTAATTTGGTGTCTTCAGTAATGATCTATTATTACTGGAAAAAGTATACACTGCAAAAAAGGCGGATTGGTAATGTCAGAGACATAACTAGATGACGTGAATACGAATAACACCGGCACGCTCCCTTCACACTTCCGAATATCACGATCAAAAGCATTTCACTTTCTCAGATGGAATTTTGAAAACACGCGACATTATAAGGTAAGTCGTATTCACTGTAAACTGTTTTTTTTTTCATAAAGTTTATTTTATTCCGCGCCTTTGCACTTAAGCTTAACGCGTCCGTTATACTATATTGTTTTTTTTACTGGATCTCGTTGTTATTTCTTCTTTGGAGTAGAGGCGTCTTCTGATCCAGTTTTGCACATAGCTCACCATAGTGAACAGCTGTTTGGCAATATTGACATGTGGCCATCTGATCGTCATAGGTAACAAGTGATTTGCACGGAACCCTTATATCTTGGCCGAAAATCACATAAGAAGGTATAGCCTTCAAGCGCATGCGTAAGAAACGTACGCCATTTAGAATACCTAGGAAAAAGTTCTTTCACTTTTCTTTTTCGATGGAAAGAATCTCTTCATACAGAAATATAGTCTTCAAGTTCTCGTATCGAAGGTCGAATTTTGCACTGTCTGAAGTCAACAACAATTGTATTCTTTCGTAGTGGCTGCGGTAGCTTTTGTTCGTTTGGTTCACTCATTTCGAGATCGTTATATTGTTCACTACACAATACTGTTCTTGGTTTCTTTAGTTCGGGACGAACGTAAGCAGTTTTGTTTTATCGACTGACTTGGATGAGATGTGAAAGTGAGCTGAACTGTGTATTGTTCATTTACTTGTAGCGTGATTGGAGACTGCTAAAAGCATTACATTAGTACTACCACGAACCGTTGCGATACACGTCAGTAAGCGAAACCTAATTTCATAATAAGAATATATATAGCTCCTGTCGCAGCTCAAACTAGCAAATGAAGCTACCAGAATGTCCTCCAGGTACCAGAGCTGTTTTATCTTTTTAGCCAGACCAGGATATTTCGTTAGTTTGTTGGTTATCTCGTTGTTTGATAATTCTTGAAAAAATTGTTGTGAGGACCATCAAAGACTAGAGCTGGGCAGCCAGAAATAAAATGTTCGATCATTTCTCTTGGATGGCTACCATTAATCTATCGGTTTCTGCAAACCACCACGCTTCCAGTTATTTCAATTATTATTCATCCAAGCATATGTTGAGATTGAAAAATGTCACAGAGAAAGAATGTGTTCATTCGACTAACGTGAAGCACAAAAAACAGCTTCGAATCAACCAGCAGATCGGTTGCTGGATATTTATAATTGAATTATTGCTCCGAAAATATTCCCTTTCTGGTACAAATGACTAACTCGAAGGGACCACAATTCGATAAGCATTTCATGCCAAACTGAAATGAAGTGTTGATCAATTCCAATAATTCAATTTACTTTCTATATGAAATTCATCAGCTTCGACCAGTTTGTCAAGTGAAACAGGTGTAGCCGAAGCAATCCAAAAACGATTAAGTTATGTCTCCATACCCAGGGGCTCTTTTGGAGCCACCAGACATCAAAGGAAGACACAAATTGGAGAGTAAATTGCCCAGCCTACTAGGGGTGACGAACAAATATTGGCAGGCATGCTGAACGACGAAGCATGTATTTCAACGTGCCTTCTTCTAGGATGTTTATCCTTACGTACGGCAGTAGCTTGAAAAGATAGTAACGTTTAATATTCACGAAGGAATGCTTTCAACTCATAAAATACTTTGCGGATTTGTGACAAACACTCAATTTCATCCTCTATGGGATCGAGGAGGATAATGTGGTTTCGAGATACATTTAATTAAACCAAAACATACGGAGACACCATGTCAGAGAGATGGGATTTATCCCCAAAATATTATTGCGAAGAAGAAGTTACGTCACTTATACCATCATATCTCCGGAACTAGAAGTCACAGTCACTTGATCTTTGAACTTGATAAATGACCCAATAATACCTTTCAAACGAGCCTAAGTTCGTTGAAATCGGTTCTGTCATCTCTGAGAAAATTGAGCGGTAAAAATTTATTCGAAAAAGGCACACATACACATTTTCGATCTCGTCGAACTGATTCAAATGGTATATAACACTACGGGTCTCCAAGGCTCCGTTCGAAAGTCGGATTTTCCAGCAATTCTAATACCTTTTTATAGAGAAGGGCAAAATGAAGATTTTGGACAAGTTTCAAATATAGTTTGAATTAAAATAAAAATACTACTAAAAATATCTGTTACAATTGTTTTGAAGGAAATAATTTCATTCTTGAAAATCCGAAAAAGTATGATTTCGACGAACAAAAGTGTTAGTTGAAATAATTCAAAATTAATTTTTTTTTCAATCGGCACCTTTATGAACTAAAAGTATTGGTAATTTACTATAAAATTATCAGTTAAGAAGTTGTTCGAAATTGTAATCAAAATATTTATTTAAATAAACCAACATAAGAATAACAAACAAACATCAATTTTCATTGTCGCTGCCCAAGGGTGGCAAGTTCCATGAAATATTGGGGGGGGGGGGGCACAAAAAATTATTAGTACAGATCTATGAACTTTGCAATACATAAAGCATTTTTATAAAGGAAACGGAGAGGTTAGAGCAAATAAAAAGCAACCAAGTAAAAATCATTTTTCCTACTATTTCAGTAATAACCAATGTTCGAAAGTACTAAAGTATAGCACATTTCACATTGTAGTAAATTAGTAAAGAAATATGAAGGATCATGGAGTCGAAGTACGGGGATAACAGAAAAATATTTCTAACAAAGGAGCCGCGCCTGTCTCTGGCAACAATGTTTACTGTATCAAACCAGGATTGCTTCACCATAGTACATAAAAATTTTGTTTTTTTTTCTGGGACTGAGATTTTTTCTATGTTTTATTTCTCTAACGTCTTTTCACGTTCAATATCGAGATTCTAGTCAAAACTGGCAAACATATCGATGTAAAATAAGTTCATTCGTAATTATTTCAAGAAATTCAAACAAGTATGTTATAACTTACCCCTAAGAATATTTTCACTCTAACCGCATAACTTGGCAGATTCAAACAAATGAAAACGGTGGATACTATCAGTAGCATCTTCGTGACTTTGATTTGTGAGTTCGCTACACGACTTCTACCTGATGAATGGAGCAAAAGAATAATAAATTTTCCTTTAGTATTCAGAGTAAACTTCCAATCCAGCTTCCACCTGAAATAGGACTATTCACAATATCCTTCCATGCACACGAACATCAAACAATTCCTAATCACACATTCTGAGCATAATTACTTCCGACGATCCACAATCGTACAAAGTTGGGTCTTAACATGCACGGAAAATCTACTTACTGTAATGGTGAACTTGCTGAACGGGGACACTCCCATTCAAAACTAACTGGTTCGAGTAGGAAGCATTAAGCAGATGATGCTGTCTCCGGGATTCACGAATATTGCTGCCAAAACTGAAACCATAAGAGATGAATTAATTCGTTCGCCCCACCTTCATTGAGCTAAGAGAATGCCATTTGGTGAATGGTAACTTAATTAAATCTGTTCTCTATTTACCTTCGAGGCATTGTCATGGTTCGTCGTACACCGGCGAATTTCCACACGGTGAGGGCGGTGAAAGTGTTTAGAACAACAATAACCGTAAACGGCACGATGAAAACCAGAATCGTGTCGAGATAGTTGAATACTGTCATCTGGTCCTGAAAATAGATGATAAAATAGCCATATGAATCAAATTTCACAAATTAAAATTCAAATGAAAAACCCGGCGGTCCTACAGACTACATATAATCCAGGTCCTACGTTGAAGGGTGGTAGATGTTGAAAATTCCGAACCGTTGTATCTAAGAGACGACTCAAATAAATACAAAATATTCAAAACCAGTCCAAGAAAATACCGAAATGAGGGATGAAATGATTTCTCCCTTGAACGTTAATGAGAAAGGCATCTTTGCACCACTAGATAGATTCAGCAGGTATTTCGTTTCTTTAATTAGCAGCTCGACATCATAGCATAACAATTCGAATTGAAATTACGCCTTATGTCAGAAACAATTTTGCACACATTCTTCGTAAACGCTATTCGTTCATCCATCTACAGTGCGAACTTGATTATATTAATCGCACCCGTCTCGAATGAAGTTGAACTGCCCACCGCACAGAAGAGCGAAATAAGAATAATAAGAAATAACAATGGAAAAACCCGACAAAAAAAATTAAATTTGCACATGTAAATCTATCCATACTAATAAAGTAGTTGAATCGAAAACTTGATTGAAAAACAGCATCGATGTGAAGAAATGAAAATGATTATATAGACTTAAATTATCGCTTAGTTTTGCTCTTGAAGTAGGGGAGAGCCGACAGCCGTGGGCCATCTTTCATTTAACTTTTTTTCTAACGATAAATGAAAAGTACTTCAAAATTCTGCACTACAGCACTCACCTCACCTATTGATTCTTTTATAAACAGATTCTTTTGTAATTTATACATAAAAATGAACTTCAAAATTAGTTGACATTTGGTCCAAGGAACCATCCATGGCGAGTGCCTGGGGACACAACTATCATCAGCTAACATAGTTGATAATTTGGTTCAATTCTTAATGATCGAATGACTTTTCAGAAACATAAAAAATAGACATAAATTATAGACATATTTGACATAATTGAATGAAAATTTCAAAAATTACAGCTAATACAAAGAACTCAAACTAATTGTAAAAAAATCACGAAATTTTATTTCCATTATTTTTTATGCACGCTTTGAACTAAATAAATAAATATAAATTTCAGATTTTTCTTGAAAATTTGAAGAAAACGTTAGCTTTTTGCCTTCCACATATAAAGGGTGATTTTTTAAGAGCTTGAGAACTTTTTTAAACAATAAAACGCATAAAATTTGCAAAATCTCATCGGTTCTTTATTTTAAACGTTAGATTGGTACATGACATTTACTTTTTGAAGATAATTTCATTTAAATGTTGACCGCGGCTGCGTCTTAGGTGGTCCATTCGGAAAGTCCAATTTTGGGCAACTTTTTCGAGCATTTCGGCCGGAATAGCCCGAATTTCTTCGGAAATGTTGTCTTCCAAAGCTGGAATAGTTACTGGCTTATTTCTGTAGACTTTAGACTTGACGTAGCCCCACAAAAAATAGTCTAAAGGCGTCAAATCGCATGATCTTGGTGGCCAACTTACCGGTCCATTTCTTGAGATGAATTGTTCTCCGAAGTTTTCCCTCAAAATGGCCATAGAATCGCGAGCTGTGTGGCATGTAGCGCCATCTTGTTGAAACCACATGTCTACCAAGTTCAGTTCTTCCATTTTTGGCAACAAAAAGTTTGTTAGCATCGAACGATAGCGATCGCCATTCACTGTAACGTTGCGTCCAACAGCATCTTTGAAAAAATACGGTCCAATGATTCCACCAGCGTACAAACCACACCAAACAGTGCATTTTTCGGGATGCATGGGCAGTTCTTGAACGGCTTCTGGTTGCTCTTCACTCCAAATGCGGCAATTTTGCTTATTTACGTAGCCATTCAACCAGAAATGAGCCTCATCGCTGAACAAAATTTGTCGATAAAAAAGCGGATTTTCCGAATGGACCACCTAAGACGCAGCCGCGGTCAACATTTAAATGAAATTATCTTCAAAAAGTAAATGTCATGTACCAATCTAACGTTTAAAATAAAGAACCGATGAGATTTTGCAAATTTTATGCGTTTTATTGTTTAAAAAAGTTCTCAAGCTCTTAAAAAATCACCCTTTAGAAAGGCTATACACTCACTGTGAAAACCGTCTTTACAACCGAAGCCCGAAGGGCCGAGTGTCATATACCATTCGACTCAGTTCGTCGAGATCACAAAATGTATGTATGTATGTATGTATGTGACAAATAATGTTACTCAATTTTCTTAGAGATGGCTTAACCGATTTTCACAAACTTAGATTCAAATGAAAGTTTTATAGTCCCACAGACAGTTAATAAATTTTATCCCGATCCGATTTCCGGTTCCGAAATTACAGGTTGATATGCACCAAACAGAAGGAAAAAAAAATCACACACGTTTCTCGGAGATGGCTTAACCGATTTAGATTCAAAGAAACTAGCTTCATACAATTATCCAGAATTTCATTTGGTTCCGAAATTACTAGGAAATATGTGCAAATTTATGAAAAAATGCGCACTCGATTTTCTCGGAAATGTCTTAACCGATTTCCATAAACTAAGAAGCAAATAAAAGGTTTAAACATTATTCAAAAAGTCCCGAAAAAACTGAACCAGATCCGACTATCGGTTCTGGTATTACAGTGCGATTAGTGAAAATTTTTAGTTTCATGAGTATTTTTTCACAAGCGATGGCAAAACAAGAGACACATTTTTTACAAAACTTACTGCTAAATTCATTTAGTTCGCAGATCTTGTTAGTTAGTGAATATATAAAACTACTTTGGGACTACTAGTCACCGGTTTCCGCTTCCGAACGCACCGCTAATAGTAAAAAAAATTTTTTTTTAATCCACCTAGTGGTGTAATGATGCCTTTCTCATATCACTTTTGTTTTCAAAAACATCATTCGAAGATTCTGTCAAAACTTGTTTTCAAACTTGAATAAAATCAATTTTTTCTGTATTAACTACCATCACCTTTTCAATTTTTAAACAGCTATATCATGTTAATATAGATTTGAATGTGGCCACCCTGCACGCTATACAAAATTCAACAAAGCACGCTGTGTGCGAGGCGGGTGCGTTTTTTTCTTCTTCCGTAACAGTACGTACCGATGCGTACCGATTTTCCATAATTTTGTATGACAGTTTGAAAGTTTTGATACTAATTGCCCTATAATTTCCGAACCGGAAATAGGATCTGGATGAAATTGCACAGTATCTTTTAAGACAATGAGAGCTTTAATTTGAATCATGACTTGAGAAAATCAGTTAAACCGTTACTGAGAAACCGAAATGAGTTCCGTTTCTGGAGCTTTTCATTACTATTACCGGTGCGTTCGGAAGCGGAAACCGGGCACTACCAGTCCCAAAGTTGATTTATATATCCACCAACTAAAAGATCTGTCAACTACATGAATTTTCCAGTAAATTTTATAAAAATGTGCACCTTGTATTGCCATTGCTTGTGAAAAAATACTCACGAAATTGAAATTTTTGACTAATCGCACTGTAATACCGAAACCGGAAGTCGAATCGGGATCAACTTTTCAGAGACTTTTCATAGAATTTCAAGACCTTTCATTTGCTTCTTAGTTTGTAAATATCGGCTGAGAAATTTCCCGATAAAATTGAATGTGCATTTTCTCATCGATTCGCACATATTGCCTTGTCGGATTAATATAAAATTCAATAACGATCTATGGGACCATAAGTCCTTTTATTTGAGTCTAAGTTCGTGAAAATCGGTCTGAGATCTCTGAGAAAATCGAGTGACATTATTTGTCACATACACATACACACACATTTGCTCAATTTGTCGAGCTAAGTCGAATGCACTATGGTCCGAAACGGGAAATTAGCGCGACAAAAATATTTTTACTATTAAATATTAGTTTTTTGTAGTTGATGTCTTCACAAAAGTTATTTGTAATCAAATGGCGCTAATTTTGATGAAAAAAGTGACTAGGGTGGTCCTTATTTAGAATGAAATCTGAAATTTAACTTTCATAATTGAACTCAAAATTTATTTCGTTGTACAATAAAGTTGTAGGAAATTTCACTTTGAGCAACTTTGCTGAAAAAAGCACCTCTCTAACTTTTCATTTGATCAAGTTACATCAATTTTACCGAATAAAAGTAGGGTAGCTCCTAAAAAATCACTTTTTTTTGTTCTAACTAAAAAAGTTATGATTGTTTTTTCATCAAAAACTAGTCAACTAGTCAAATATTCATTAGATACTAGTCAATATTCATTAGATACCAGATCGATGAAAATGTATCCTATGCGGTTCCTGAAAGGTTATGATATAAGTAAAAGTTTAAGAAAAAATTGGAGGGGTGTTATTTTTTTAACTTATTTAAATTAGTCTTAAAAATACCTTCAAAAAACGCAAAAACATTGCATAACTCTTAAACGCCTAAACGTATCAACATACTTCCTTTAGCAAAATAATAGTTTCAAATTAGCCTTACAAATGTTCCATACATTCGAGGAATGAGGCTCAAAACTGATTTAATTTGTAGACTATATTAGTTACTTACTAAACGCACTTCGGCTTCGGCTATACTGGTTCCAGCTTCCCGGTTACAGAACTATAGGGTACAGCCCTGGGCGTTAGCACAACCTTGAGACAGATTGAATGATGCTGTCACGGTCCCAGGGCTTGTCTGTATCCTTACTCAATGGAGAAGGATGCACACTAATGGTGCCATGGGTAATGTCTGACAAGAAGAGGCAACAATACACAGAATGGAAACAATAACATGGATATGTTCCTCTTTCTGAGTGTGCCAAACTTGTCAGGCATTGTCCATGCTACAACAAATACTACACTTTGATCTAAAGTAGAGAAGCGATCTACTAATCAAGTTTGATCTCTTTTGCAGTATGCAATTGGTTTTATGATGGCGGAATCATATACTCTTTGTTACCTTTTGGAACCGCAAATGGCGTTGATAACAGCGTCCAAAACTTCCACACATTGTAGTTTAGTTGCATGTTGAAAGTAGCTTTCTCTTAAATTACATTGTAGTATGCTTGGTGCTTTATCAGACATTCGTTACTTTTACTTAGATCCATACTAATACTCCACTCACTCATCATTCATCATTCATCATTCATCACTCATATTTTACTATGCAAATGCAAAACATACATTTATTTCCTCTTCCAAGATTGTAGATTAAGTACACCATCAAGCCATATTTAGTAAGTATAATTTGTATTTAATATCTACTTTAAATATTTCAGCAACGCACTTGCACATGGTGAAAGGATCAATGCACAAATCCGGCCCAACGCCAGTGTTCAGTTGGTCAACCTAAACTAGTCCTGACGAACTAGTTTAGGTTGACCAACTGAACACTGGAATTGATATTGTATATCCTGGATCCATAAATGGGCCCGGTTCAGAATTTGCGCTATTTAGCCGCCCGATCGGTAAACCCACAAAAAAAGAACTACAGGGTAAAGTGTGTTTAATCATTTAGTGCGACGATGCAAAATAAAGAAAAATTCTGATTAACTTGATATAACTGTTTGAAAAGGTTATGTTAGTTCATAGCTTTGGGTTATTCAAGATTGAAAAAAAAAATGCTTGACAGAATCTTCTAGTGATACATTTGAAAATATAAGTAATATGAGGAAGGCTGTTTCATTACACCACTAGGTGGATAAAAAAAAGTTTTATAATATCAAATTCGAAAAATTGAGGTTGGGTACTGTTTTCATATCAGGGAGATTCTTAGTTTTCATGATTGGCGAATCTTTTTCCAAAAACTATCTTTTCTGTGAGTTTCTCATTCATTTGGCTTCTTCAATAAATAATTCTACTCAATCATCGCAAAACTGAATGTCAGCTGTTAGACGAGAAAGTGGAGATAACATGCTGCAGGAACATACAGCACCACAAGGAAAATCGTCATTGAGAAGCAATAAAACAGCTATATCTGACTTCACCTAGGGGCCACATGCCAATGTCTGATAACATGGGGATCAATAAGTAGTAACTAATGAAAAACATATTTTGGTAAAGCACAACTTTATTCATCTACTTAATCTCCTTCAAGAGCAACACAATCAGTCCAGCGCTTCTCTAACACTTCAACATCTTTCTTATTTTTCGATTTATCTTTTGCTTTGAAATAAGTGTTTGCTTCAGCGATGACTTCCTGACAGGATTAGAATCTGCTTCCTTGGAGCATATTTTTTAGACCTGTGAACAGGGAGCAGTTGCTGAATTCATACAACTTCGTCTTGGTAGTGAGCGACTTGTGACATGGCGCATTGTCTTATTGTAAGAGGTAAAAGGTTTTTACCCCATAGTTTATGCTAGGTGCACATAACCAATTTTATTTGATTTTACGTTTCTTCTTAGACTCATTAGTGCGTAGCAGTTTATGTTGAACTGCTACCTCCGACCTAACGGTTCAACATACTTAATAAAATTGGAATAACTCATCAATAACGCAATAAGATAACACATGGATCAATAAGTCCCGAGACTAAAGCAGAGATGGCCACACGATGTAACCACGTCTTTCTAGAGTACTAACCTTTGCTTGAAACGGGTCAAAATTTTAAGTCGATCCGACCAGAAACAGCTGAGTTATCGAGGTTGGAGTAAAGTCGTTTTGTAGTTTGTTTAAAAAATACAGATATTTGTTTATTTGTTTATTTGTTTATTTGTATAAATAGTATCATCTGACATATTTTGTCTTAATGAAAGAGAAATAAAAATAATGACTAAAAACTTAAAGCTAATTATTCACAATGTGGAATTGGTTAAGCAATCGTTGACGAAACACAACAGGTGACACATTAAAATCAAAAAGATGAAAAAATTCGTTGAACCGCATGCAGACTATTCGAAAAGGTTCGTGCTGTCCATACACTCTGTTCCTCGGATCTAGGAACAGAATGCTCCGCTGGCGAAGTATTCTTTCAGGTGCGTAGATATTGAGTTGCATAAGTAAAGTGGGGCTATCAATGTCCCCCAACAGTAGTTTAGCAGCGAAAGTTGCTTGAGCGGCTATACGTCGTAACTCCAATGGCTCGATATTCAAAAGGCGGCACCGATCTTCGTATGGCGGTAAATTTACAGGGTCTCGCCACGGTAGCAAACGCAGAGCGTACCGAACAAATCTTCTTTGAACAGCCTCAATCCTGGCGATCCAGTGAGCATGGTAGGGGCTCCATACTACAGCGTTTGACTCTAATATTGAACGTATAAGTGAACAATATAATGATCTTAGACATAACGGGTCCCGAAACTCTTTAGCAACCTTAACGATAAAACCAAGTTGACGGTTAGCCTTGGCTAAAATATTGTCATAGTGGAGTCTGAAGGTAATTTCACGATCCAATGTGACACCAAAGTCCTTAATGCTTTCTACTCGCGTCAGTGACCTTCCCGAAATTCCGTAATCGTACAGAATAGGATCCGATTTCCGATGAAATGATATGACACAGCATTTCTCGATACTCAAGCATATAAAATTTTTTGAGCACCAATCAGCGAATTTTTGTATCATTTGTTGTAGTTCAAAACAGTTCTCGAGATTCTTGATGACTTTCAGAATTTTTGCATCATCTGCATAAAACAATCTGCATTCCGGTGGTAACAGAAAGGAAACGTCGTTTATGAAGATCAAAAACAGTAATGGACCAAGATTGCTTCCTTGCGGAACTCCAGACTGATTTGAGAATATATCTGAAGTTGAAGATCCAATTTTCCCTCGAACTGAACGGTTTGTCAAGTACGATTTGAACCAGTCTACGCTCGTCGATGAGACGCCCAGTCGTTTTAGTTTAGACAGAAGTATTCCGTGATCCACTCGATCGAATGCAGCCTTAAGATCCATATACGCTGCATCGATTTGCAATCCAGAGTCCATGTTCTGAACACACTTTGAGGTGAATAACATAAGGTTCGATGATACCGAGCGTTTTGGGTAGAAACCATGCTGCTCGTAATCTATATAGCTTTTACAGCTAGCAAATAGTAGATCATTCACGATTATTTCAAATAGCTTAGAGCAAGCACACAAAGACGTAATTCCACGGTAATTAGAAATGTTGCATTTATCGCCTTTTTTGTAAACTGGGAATAAATATGAAAACTTCCATCGTAAAGGAAACTCACTTCGCAGAGTAGAAATGTTAAAAAGCCTAGCTAACGGATAACTCAGAGAATTCGCACAACGCTTCAGCACAGATGATGGAATACCGTCGGGGCCAGCAGCGAATGACAGCTTTATTTTGTGCATGGCTGTAACTACCATCTCCTCTGTTATGAGAGGAAAGTTGAAGCTAAACATGTTATGCGGTACACAAACTGTGGCTTCTTCTATTTGGTTCGATGTAGCAGAAGCGTCGCGAAATGCACGCTCAAAGTGGTGTGCGAACAAATCACATTTCTCCTTTTCGAGGCGGGTTGTTTCATTGGTCAGATACATAGTGTGCGGAAGACCAGTTTCTTTCCTCTTAGAATTAACAAATGACCAAAAAAGTTTTGGGTTTCGGCGAAGGTTCATTCCAATTCGTCTTATGTGACGACGATATAAAAACATATTGTAACGGCGATATCGACTAGTAGCTATGCTTAATTGATGCTTGAAATACTGAGATCGAGAACTGCAGTACTTCCGGAGGGTTGAAGATCGTACACGCTTGAGTGCGCGCAAATGTGGGTTAGACCATGGCGGTTTCTGAGGATATGATATGGAAGTGTATTTACTATCCTTCATGAAAAATTGAGCATGAAAAAGGTTTTTTCCAAGTGGGTGCCGCGATTGCTTTCGATGGAACAAAAACAGCAACGAGTCGATGATTCAGAAAGCAGTTTATCGTTATTTACTCGCAACAAAAAAGATTTCTTGCGTCGTTACGGGACCATGGACGAAACATGGATACATCACTACACTCCAGAGTCGAAGCGGCAGTCATCTGAGTGGCGCACAGCTGGCGGAAGTCGTCCGAAGCGTCCGAAAACGCAGCAGTCAGCTGGCAAAGTCATGGCGTCAGTTTTTTGGGATACGCATGGCGTGATTTTCATTGACTACCTCGAAAAAGGTAAATCGATCAACAGTGATTATTATATTGACTTACTGGTGCGTTTGAAGGAGGAAATCGCAAAAAAACGACCGCACACGTAGAGAAAAAATCCTTTTTCATCAAGACAATGCACCCTGCCACGAGTCGATGAAAACAATGGCGAAATTGAACGAATTGGGCTTTGATCTGCTTCCCCACCCCCCATTCTCGCCAGATTTAGCCCCCAGTGACTACTGGCTCTTTGTTGATCTAAAAAAAAATGCTCCAGGGAAAAAGATTTGGCTCAAATGAGGAGGTCATCGCTGAAACTGAAGCTTATTTTGAAGCGAAAGATAAATTTTTTTATAAACATGGTATTGAAAAATTGGAAAAACGTTGGAACCATTGTATCACCCTAAAAAGTGATTATGTTGATGAAAAAAAAAATTTGCAAAAAAAATGTTGTTTCCATTGTTAGTCTCGGGACTTATTGATCCATGTGTTCAGAGATGGCATTTCACCAGAGTTATACACGCTAGAGTCAGATTTTTGCCACACCGAGGATGAAAAAAACGAAGCACCGCACAAAGAGGAAAGCGCACTTCTTCTCAGTGTCGAATAGACAGCATTTGAGTGTGTGCTTGTGGTTAAAGCAGCTGGCGCGAGTGAAACACATTCTCTTCGCATGAATCGCTCACACGCGCTCTCGTCTAAATACACCCAAGTGACCACTGGCGTGTGATGGTGAGCGAACACTTCTGTGAACTTCAATAATAAAGAGAGTAGATCTGGCCTTGCTATGAAAAATTTGCGTGTCCACGCTTCATCTACGAAAACCATACAGCAGAGTGCTCACCGGCGTGTACACCTCTGTGAACGTATCTGCATCCACCTCAGAGAATTTATTAGCTAATGCTCTAGCACTTTGGTGCGATTCAGTGGAAGAGGTAAAAGGAAATAAACAAACGCACTCATGATGCGTGCACACTTACACAACAGTGGTGTATAAATGTGAAAGAGAAGAGCTCTCGTTGAAGTTGTCAGTGCGAGGGGAGAAATTTTGCTTGCTCTTCGTCACACAGAGGAGATAGACATCTCTGCATGTGTTATAATAACTAATTTAGAAGCTAAACAGATATTGTACAATTTCTTGATTCTCTAGATGAAATATCAAGAAAATAAGTATCGCTATGATAGCATAGAAACGTCAAGACAAGATATGATGATAAAATTTGCCATTTACATTTACCCGGGTAGTTAATCTAAACAATGTTTTTATCAAGCGATTTGCTATTATAAATTACATTGAATGAAATAAATTTATTTGGTACAGGATCTTAAAACTGTTTACTTTTGTTTGTATCAGTTCATCTCTTTCATTCATTTAATATAGCTGGCTATTGGTTGAACTCATGGAAGAGAAAGGGGTCTAACATAAACTATTTTCTTCTTAATCTGGTGTGGTTTCCCATAGATTTCGTTCCCCAAACGCATCAATTTGTCAGTGTAACGTTTGCTGTTGGTAGAGTCACATTTTTCAAGCTAGTTGTTTCTAAAAATTCCAGTTCTCACCGACTTCAGTTCACTAGGCGGACGACTGCTTCGGCTCCAGTGTGTAGTGATAAATCACGACACGTCCACCGTGAGTAAACGCGGCACCCACGGCATCCTCATATACAAATGTTTAGCAAAATAGTGCCGAATGATATCTTTAATATGTCAGCTTTATCTCTTGTTTTCAATGGAGCAATGTTTTCGTAGCACTTTTCAAGCTATTCAAATCAAATCCGTTGTTTTGAGAATATTAAACTAGCGTCACTTATATCACTGTCACAGAAATTTTGTTGGCAGCGCCATCTATGTATCAGTCCTGATATATTCCGATCCATGTGTTATGTGCTGATGCCAGTAGCAGCCATTTCTCACACGAATGTGTGGTGAGCGACTGATGGAAATAATCCTATCACGAGCATCTCAATGGCGTGACACAAGACAACAAGATCAATCAGGGTGTACATTCAGACTAGAGATGGGTAATCCGTTCGCGGACGACTCAAAAGAACTACAGTGGGGTCTCGTACAACGCGGATTCGTTTTTGCCGGTATTCGTTGTTGCCGGATTCGTTATTGCCGGATAACCGCGATAAACGGGACTCAGAACATATGGGATTTCGACTGATTGGGGCTGTGGACGGTTTTCTCGCTTCGGTCAACAGATAGAGCCACACAATCTTCGGCAAACTTGTTGTAGATACTTAGACCAACAATTTAGTGTAGTTTGACAGATCATTAGTTGAGAACTGTTCCGCTAGGAGCGCTTTGAAACATGCATGATATAAATCATTCGCTTAATACAGACAAAACGATTTGAGCTTCAAGTAACTCGCAAATTATAGTATTTTGAAGAATGCGGGAACTCGGAAGTTTGTCAAACAGCAAAAGTATTAACTCGGACTTACTTCATCAGATGTAGCTAGTGTGCTTGAACACAGATATCAATTATCAGAATTATGTTCTTATAAAAAAAAAACTAAAAGATATAGAGCGGTTTTGTTTGTTGGAAAGTTGTTAGGAATGTTATAGTTTACATTATGAAAACTGTGCTAGTTGAGAACTTTCCCACAGAATGGCACTAGTGTGATCACAATCTTACAATATAAAATTTATTATGTGATATCTCTAAAACCTGATGATATAGATTGGCGATGTTTTCGGAAACAAAGTAGAGGAGGTAAAAACAGATTAAATAGTGTGAACAGTTGTAAAATTTTTTCTCGCTTGGTGAGGCTGGTGTGCAATTCTGGGTTGGAAATTCCTGTAATCTTGATTTATTTGGATTTATTAAGATCGTTTTTTCGAGGGTTTACAAACTGGTTAGAAGATTTATAAAAGCTTGTGTGTGATAATTTAAGAGCATTGTATCTTCCTCAACATTGCTTGGGATATCAAAAAGTATTCAAAAATGTGAACAGTAGTTCAGTATTCGAAAAAAAGGTTGCGCTATTGCGATCATGATGGCTTAGAAAGCTATTTTTTGGGAAAATTATATTTGTTTGTTTCGTGATTTATACTAGTTGACAGTAGAAATTTCTTCTACAATGCTTGTAAAGGAATTAACGGCTGTCTGGTCGCGGACAAACTTGATCAGAAATATGATTACTAATATAAAAATAACTACAGTGCAATAGAGAGAACGATCATAGATTCTTTCATTGGTTGGTTGTGTTAGAGACGTGAATATATAATTGATTCCTATAAATACGTTGTAGCTAGCTTTCTGATCATCTAGTAGAAATTAAGCAGATAGGGCATTTTTTTCAGGCTTGGTATTTGGAATGTTAATAATGTAGCTAATCCACGTGCTTTAAAAAATTTCCAGCGTTCGAATCTCCCAGTACACTACCGGAGCAATTAAAAAGGCTGGATGACGAGAAATTTTCCAAGATTGGATGCAAAACTGTTTCATTTCCGTTTCATTTTTGCTTAAATCGCAACATCGGAATTGCTTTGATTGCATTCAATCAGTTTTAGTTCAAATTATGCCATCAACGTTGAAAAATTACTGGAAAAAAGTACTTCCATCTTTTTTTTTAACCTAGTACAAAAATCGATGATATTGAGAACGAAAGAAAAATTTCTGAAATTAAGGATTTCGGTGAAAAGATGGGTGCTAAACATCTTTCTCGTGAGGAAATTGATGACATCATCGCTTATAAATTGATTACGGCAGAAGAAATTGTCGCTGATGTTACGCAGATACAGATGATATAGACGATATTATTATTCCACAAACAAGCGCTGAAGAAATCAATTCAAAAATTTTGCTACTAAACGAATTGGAGAACTTTTGTTCTTTGGATAACAACATACACAACTAAAGAACTTATTGATTGAATGGAAGAACGACCAGAGTGAACAAAACTAACCACAAATATAACTTACTGTACGATTAATAATTTGAATAATATCTTCATTTTCGACTATTTTTGATAGTATTTGATATTTAAATCAATTCAACCTTCCACAACAATTCCTAAAACTAACATTAGCCAATGATTTTAAATTAATTAATCCTTTCAAAAATCTGGATAATAACAAATTCCCGCAGGAACAATTTGATTTTTTCTCCAATTGATGCGGTCTGAATAGAATTCTATTCTTTCTATCGCAAACGCTCAACAGTCGTATTCGACCATATCGTTTCCCGGAATGTTTTCAAACGGAATTCGACCGTAGAGGATTTGAGAGTCCTGTTGTAAACAAAACTTAATTTTGAGGATAACATCAAATACATAATTTCCGAAGAACTAGGAATTACATTTAGTATCAAGACCTTTAAAAACATGTATTACCTATAGGCACTATATTGTGAACTGTTTTGCGATTCTTGAAAATGGTACTGTCTTTTTGGCTCTTTATTTTTAACTCGACATCCACCGCGTCGAAGCCATTCAGAATAAACTTCTTCGGTTTGCTTTTCGTAGTTTCCCTTGCAGTGATCCCTATAAACTTTCCAGCTGTCAGGAGTGTTATAAATTTATCGATTTTTACTTTTTATCAGTTCACCGAAATATGTCTTTGGTCGTTTACGTAGCGATTTTGTTACAATCTCGAATTGGTTATCCGCACTTGTTACAAAACCTTAATTTAGAGATTTACTGCCTGATGAAGAGTGTGACTATGAAATTTTCGCTCCATTGGTCTTTTTATTGTTCAATAAAAAAGGTTTAATTCAAACAAAAAATAAAATGAAATTATATGAGCAATATATGTCACATTTTATGTATTTAACATTATAGGGTAACGGCTCCCTATTTCATCTGAGCTCCTATTTCCATCTCATCCCTTCACCTCATTACTTTGAACATGAATAATATTTTACAACCTACCTGAACCAAACATTGAAATGTTTTGAAATGATTATAAAAGCTATTGTCACACTTCCCCATTGAAAGAAATGGTTTCAAATTCTTCGTTTATTGTTTTTTTCTTTAAAAATAAACTCACTTTTCAATTTAGGACACATTTTCGTCTCAAGATTTACAGTTCGTCATGTTTCTGATTATCTACTAATCGATTCGTCTCAAAACATGATCACTTTTTCGCACAATTACACTACCATTGAATGCTGGATGACTTCATAATTAGTAATGATCACTTGCCACTTGTTTAATTAACGATTTAAAACTTCAAAAACTACCCGACAAACAATAAAAATCTTTTAAAATATGAGATGAAAGTTTTTCACTTAGTTCACTTGATTGCGCTTTGTTTTCATCTTATTTGGTTTTGCAAAGTTGCCAAGTTATCTCATATTGTTAAAAAAAAATAAATTGTTTTTCTTCTTCAAATTATTATCAAAAAGTATGTTTTTGGTATCCGTGACATTAGTTTAATTGTATTATTGATATTAATATTTAAATAAAGCTGTTTTGGCTTCGAATATTACCAGAAAGAGCGTGTTAAATACTAATGAAATAACCATTGTGGCAAATCTAGTAGCACTGGTTTCATTCCGCTATACGCCAACATAACGCTGTGAAGTGTGTGTGAGTGTTTCATCGGCTGTGCACAAAGATGCCAGATGTTTTCATAGAAAATATGTATTACTTTGCATATAAAGTCTATATCTGTTCTATTTGTTTTCACTAATAAAATGATGTTAAAAGATGCCCCATTAATTAGATAATTCAACGAGTAAATTTTTTACCAATAATAATAATGTGGAAAAATCCTGGTGGGTACGGTTGTATCGTTTGAGTTGTATATGTGGCAGCGGTAAGGCAGTCGGTCACCAGAATGTCTGCAAGCCATATTTTTCCAGCTGGCGGCGTTTAGTCAGCCATCTGGCAGCCGCATACGCATGGGTGAGAGTGTAATAGTGGAATATTTTGTTTTGATTGCTGTCGCCATTGCTAATTTATAGGATGAATAAAGGATCAACGATAGGATGGATAAAAATCCATTGAGATGGAATTAGGAGCAGAGTAGTGAACACATCATAAGTGTTTTTAGCTGTTTTATGAATATTAGTTAAATTTTCAAGCAATGTGAATCAATTCTCAACGTGGAGCAAGGCGAATGAAGCAGTAATATGAAATAGTTATAGTGATTTTAGTGGCTAAATCGGGGTTTGAAGGCGACGTCCTTACAAATGAGATGAAATAGGGAGCCCTTACCCTATATAATTGTATTAATAATAAAAACATTAGGTATGAAATTCGAGTTTTCACTCTATCAAGTTCCTCAGATTTCAGATGTCGATAGCTTATTCATCTTAATATTTTAGTAACTTACTAACGCCTCCTAGAAAAACAGTTTAAAATCTGTCTCTCCTTCATATACTTATTCAAAAACTGATCGATAAGGTCACTCTCATAAACAAGTATGGTATTCAGTTACAGAAGATCACATTGTAGATACAATAAGAACTGTTTCATCAATCATTCAATAGGTATTGGAACCTTAAAACACCTTCTCGAAGAAACCATCTTAATAAGTCAACATGATTTTGAGTTGCAGGAATTTCGAACACTGAATTGCACACTAGAGTCAGCCATGCGAGAAATTTCAATTACACCATTTGATCTGTTTTGACCTCCGGAACATTCTTTCCGAAAACACCGACACCACCGAAAGTAAAATATTCGCGATATTTCATGTTCAAACTGTTTTTCCATTGTGAACATATGAATTATTTCATGCTCTTTTCAAAGCGCCCCGGGCGGAGCAGTTCTCCACAAATTGTCGATCAAACTACACTAAATTGTTGGTCTAAGTATCTACAACAAGTTTGCCGAAGATTGTATAGCTCTATCTGTTGACCGAAGCGATTTAATCGTTCACAGCCCCAATCAGTCGAAATCCCATATGCTCTGGGTCCCGTTTATCGCGGATTCGCTTTTCACGCCCCCGGTGTACCGCGTTATACGAGACCCCTCTGTAGTTCTTCTGGAAGAATCGTTGAAGAACGATAGTTTTCTAAGCGTTCTAAAAGAAATAAAAGTATTTATATTCTATAAGAAAGTGTATTCATAACTGCATATTTCGAAACGGTTTTTGTTTTTAAGAATGCAGTAGAAATTGTATATATTAGCGACCTTTGCAAAGTGCACATAAGTGAATGATTGCTACTTTAAATACATGCAAAAAGTTGCTAGCAACGAGATATAATTATTTGCTCTCGTAAGGTTTTTGAAGAAGCATTTAAAATTTTTGAAGAATGAATGAACGGTTCAGGAGAACTAGTTCTTTCGGTAGGAATTACTTCAACCAAGAATCAATCCAATGGTTTCCTGTTTCATGTAGTTACTAATCGATGGCATAGACAGAAAATATGTCTATTGTTTGGCATATTTGCCGCATAATCGACGAGAGATTTCATATTATATATGAATTCCAGTGGAGCTTAAGTCATCAATAGTAATTTAATTTCTATTTTTTTGTTCATCTACAATACTTAGTTGTAAGCTATTTCAAATGAATTGGCTAGAGCTGGTACCACGAATGAACTATCTAGCTTTATCACTATAAACTAGCACAGGATTCGTTCTAGGGCTGCATCCTGAAATGCCAGCTACTGGCACAGCTTGCAAACTTGCGCTCAGACAACACCATTTTCACCAGATTTGAGTCTGAAAATGTCAAACTGTCTACTGCATTGCAGTATTCTGGTCAGAGCATTGCAACCTCAATTATCACATGGCTACTATACGTACTTATTATTATTCTTGTGGTTTGTGTAAGTGCGATTGCGGTACTTCATACTATGTAACTGTCCCGCATTGACACATCTACGTATCCGGGTTTTTGGTTCTTCATGATCGGTCGAGTCTGTATATGGGGAGCTAAAATTAAAGGATATTCTATCGTGCTGTAGTCAAAGAGGTTCATCATTCTTCCTGGAGTGAATGATTCCTTTCTGTTCTGGTTTTGGTAAATTGTTTGATAGGGCGCCGAGCATACTTGTGCTCATATATATTGCGAATCGTTCTGCACTCTTTCGGGAGTGCAGAATGGTGTCTCTTTTGTAAAATCTCTAAATCTTCTCGGGGGTTGAAGGTTTTACTAAATGTACATATTGGGACAGTGCTCTTCTGTGAGTAACGATGAAACACTGAGCACTCCTATCTTTTTCGTTGTCCAACTCGACGGCGTGCACACTCTTACTGAAGCTGTTCCCCATAGATAGTCACACTCTTGCTCCCACTCGTACTCTTATACCGTATTTGGTTTTCCTATGCGGGAAGGATTGATATGCTATTTGATCAAGCTCAATTATGCTGCGATTAAATACAATTATAATAACAATAATAAAAAAATCAATCACAAAGCATGTTTAATGCAACAGTTTTAAAAATATTAAGGATCAAGAGTAAACCAAGTTAACTTGTGTTGGTAATTTGTGTATTACGTACATTTTATTTGGTACGTATGTCATAGATCTATGTATTCATATCTGCAGTGCACCGAGTTTATCAAAGTGGATTACACGATTGAGTTTCAAACAATCTTTTTTAGCAATAATTTATTATCAAATAAATGACATTTTGGATGAATTATCAATTTTGATCCATTTTTCACTAACCTTTGATGGAAAATTGCTTACATTTTATGAATGTAGATTTTAATTCTTTTATAAAAAAAAAGTAAACTGTTTCAATGCAATTGTATTGGATTGCCCTACACAAAATAAACAAAACTAAATATTTTCTTTAACAAAAGCAGTTTTCCGGAAAAATCAATAGTTTTACGACAATCCTCCATATTCATTGCCTTTCGCGTGTTAAATTAATGGTTCCTATTTTGCGGGTTTACCTATAGAAGGTACGTAAATCTTTATATCGCAATAATTTCTGCAAGAGGAAATTCATATAGGAATGTGTTTGTTGCTAATCAAATGTGTTAGTGGATGTAAGCGGAAACTGAAATAATTTTTCTCGATCAGTTGTAAGGAAAAGAGAAGAGTTTTAGACTAAGATTTTCGTTTTTCTTGAATTGCAATTTTAAGCAGAATGAACTTATTGGTTTTTTTTTCAACCATATGGAGGATTTATTGATTTAAATCAGGAAAAGAAGGAATTTAATTTTACGCACACGTTGTTGACATTACTCATACGTTTGCAAAGAGTCTTGCTCCTTAAACTTGAATTTCATACACAGAAGTAACAGGCAGTGTTGGTGATTGCCGAAAATTTGACAGAAGCTGCTATATTGCTCTCTATATCGTATACAACATTTTCAATCCGGTAGAAGATGCTACAAGAAATCGTGTGTCCCAAAGCATGAACCGTGAGAGAACTTTTCTACATTCCTTCGCTCCACTTCATACTCTGAGTATTTCACGCCCTTAAAAAAAATTACAGTATGATAATGATCGTTGCTGTGTGGAATTTCCCAAGAGAGAATCGCAAGTTGACAATTATCGCAGAAAATCGAATCGATGATTCAACTTGATGATTTTCATACTAGGTTGCAATATTTCAAAACCCTTGTGTGGAGCATTCACAGACATTTTCATAGGTTATATGCACATAGTTAGAATAAGCGGCAATAGTAAAATGATTTTATCGCAATTGTCAACTGCCTGTATAGAATCGGATCGCGAAACGAGAATAAGCGATTGTTTGTTGCTTCAGAGAAGAACCCCACAGCAGCGTGCTAACCTTTGATTCTCAGAAATGTCATCGAGAGAAATTCGCTCTCGCAAAGTCAAAGTCTTGGCATTACATTCCTTTTGTGGAATTTGGCCTTTCTGTTTCAACAGACTCCGCAGCCGATTCTTAGTGTACAGAATCATTGCATGGCTAGTACTATGGATCCTACTGACACTAAGAATCCTTCCAGGTCGGGGCTCGAACATACGACAACTGGCTTGTAAGACCAGTGTCCTATGCATTGAACCGCCAACCCGGGCCATTCGCTCTCGCACTGGTGTCGATTCTATGTTAAATGAGCCATGTTAGGTTTTTGTTGTTGCGATTTTTTTTTTTTTTTTTTTTTTTTTTTTTCAAATAACTATTTATTGGAATATGAGTTAAAATTAAATTATTAAGATTTAAATTGGGTGTTCAGCCACAAGTGGTGACTTTTCAGCCCTGTTATATATATATATATATGATTTGGTTATTACCATGAAGACATCATTTGCTTCCGCTATTCTGAGATTTTTGTGTAGGGAAAATTCTAAACCTACTTGTATTGTGTAATGGGGAAAAGGAACTTATATACTAACTTACTAACTAATACAGAGAGCGAATCGATTCAATTGAAGATTGCATCGATTTTTGTCGGAATTTGCTTATAATATTATGTGACATTACATTACATCTAAGAAAGCTGAGTGTCTGTGGGTGTCCTCAAGGTGGTGTACTATCCCCACTTTTATGGAACCTAGTCGCTGATAGTTTGTTAAGGAAACTTAATAACCTTGGATTTCCGACTTATGGTTTTGCCGACGATTATCATATATTGATGACCGGTATAAGCATTAACACTCTCTTTGATTTAATGCAGCAAGCCCTGCGATCTGTTGAACAATGGTGTTGTCAGGTTTGGATTATCTGTAAATCCGGGCAAAACATCAATGGTGCTTTTCACTCATCGTAGGATAATTACAGGAGCTCGTCCGTTGCAGTTCTTTGGTTCAGGGGTCACTGTGGTCGATCAAGTTAAATACGTCGGGGTTATTCTTGACTCAAAACTGAATTGGTCTGCTCACATTGATTTCAGGATTAAAAGAGCTTGCATGGCTTTCGGCCAATGCAGACGAGCTTTTGGAAAATCATGGGGACTCAAACCCAGATATATTCATTGGATCTACACAACTATCGTTAGACCAATTTTAGCATATGGATGTCTTGTATGGTGGCAGAAAGGAGAAGTCGCAACAGTTCAGTCAAAGCTAAATCATCTCCAAAGGATGGTCCTAATGGCGATGACAGGAGCATTCACGACAACTCCTACTGCTGCTCTAGAGGCGCTACTGTGCATTAAACCACTACATGTGTTCCTAAAACAAGAAGCATTATCTTGTGCATACCGTCTTAGGGTTACAGGGCTTTGGAACAGTAACCCATTAGAATATGCTACCAGTCACACTCGCTTGTGGTCTCAAATGGTTCCGTGGGATGAGTATTTACTCGCTCCTAGTGACCTAACTCTCACATGCAGTTTTCCTTTTAAAACATTCAATGTGAGCTATCCTCTTCGTTAGGAATGATTGTCTGGTTGTCTGGAACGACAACTTGATGAACACATAGTTTGTTTTACGGACGGTTCTCTGTTGAATGGTCGTGCTGGTGCTGGTATCTACTGTCGTGAAATAGGATTAAGCAGTCTCATTCACTTGGTAGATACTGTACTGTGTTTCAAGCAGAAATCTACGCAATTCTGTGTGGAGTACAATCGGCACTTCAGCAGAGGATCTGTGGTAAACGTATTTATTTTTGTTCCGACAGTCAGGCAGCCTTAAAAGCACTCAGTTCGAATGACTCACGGTCGAATCTAGTGATCGCATGTCGAACTCAAATTGAAGACCTCAGCATTTCAAATGCTGTTTACTTCATATGGGTACCCGGCCATTCTGGTATTACTGGAAATGAATGGGCTGATGAGTTGGCTAGAGCTGGTGCAACGAATGATTTCCAGCTTTACCACTTTCAACTAGTTGGATAAAGCACAAGATACGTTCTTGGGCTGCATCCAAACATGCCGGCTACTGGCGCAGCTTGCAAACTTGCGCTCAGACAAAAGCATTTCTACCAGATTTAAATCTGAAAATGTCAAAGTGTCTACTGCATTTCTCCAAGTATCATTGAAGTATTCTGGTCAGAGCTCTGACTGGACATTGCAAACTCAATTATCACATGGCTACTATTCAACGTGCTGAGTATTATTCGTGTGATTTGTGTGAATGAGATTATGGTACTTCATATCATCTGATATGTAACTGTCCCGCATTGACGCAGCTACGTATCCGGGTTTTTGGTTCTCCATACATGGTTGAGTCTGTGTATGCGGAGCTAAAATTGAAGGATATTCTCTCGTTTCTCACCCAATGTGGTAAGGAGCTATAGTCAGAAGGGTTCATCGTTCTTCCTGGAGTGAATGAATCCCTTCTGTATTCACCTTAAATAGGGTTTGGCAGATTGTTTGGCATCCTCTGGGGGGTACCGCATTTACTTCTGCTCGTACATACTGCGAGTCGTTCTGCATTCTTCCGGGAGTGCAGAATGGTGTCGCTTTTGTAAGATCTCTAAATCCTCTCGGGGGTTGGAGGTTTTATTAACAGCAGACTGTTCGGGACCTCGTAGAGGTTCAGAATTTCCTTCTGCTTCCACTAAATGTGATCCTCAGCAGATTGTTCAGCATCCCTTAGGGGTGCAGAATTTACTTCTGCTTTTATGTGTTTTTGTGTCGTCAATTTTTCCCATCCTCCTAGTCCAACCCTTACCATTTCCTTTCAATCCTTCCCTCTTATATATCGGGAAAATGATGCTAAAAACAAATTGATGGCAAGGCACAAATCTCCAAATATCAAGGGGAACGTGCCATTTGAGCCAATTTGTTCTGATTCCTGATTCCTGACATTACATCTAATGGTTCTATATTTGTGAGTCTGTGTAACTCATTTGTACTAAACCAGGGAGGACGCTTCAGAATCATTTTCAGAATTTTATTCTAAATCCTTTGAAGCGTTTTCTTCCTGGTGGAACAACAGCTTGACCAAATTGGTACCGCATAAAGCATGGCTGGTCTGAAAATTTGTTTATAAATTAACAATTTGTTTTTTAGACAGAGCTTAGAATTTCTGTTTATAAGAGGATATAAACATTTAATATATTTATTACACTTTGCCTGGATTCCTTCAATGTGATCCTTGAAAGTGAGTTTTTTGTCATACGTTAAACCTAAGTATTTAGCTTGATCAGACCATGTCAATTCCAAGCCATTCAATTTGAGAATGTGATTATTGTTTGGTTTAAGAAAAGAAGCTCTTGGCTTGTGAGGAAAGATAATTAATTGCGTTTGTGCTGCATTTGGTTTAATTTTCCATTTTGACAGATAATCACTGAAAATATTTAAACTTCTTTGTAGGCGACTGCAGATCACTCTTAGATTTCTACCTGTGGCTAACAGACTTGTGTCGTCACAGAATAGCGATTTCTGACAACCAACGGGTAGATTTGGAAGATCAGAAGTGAAAATATTATACAAGATTGGAGCTACACTCGAACCCTGCGGAACACCGGCTCGTACGGGTAGCAATTCAGATTTACAATTCTGATAGCTAACCTGAAGAGTACGATCAGTTAAATAATTTTGAATCATTTTGATCAAATAAATAGGAAACTGGAAATCAGACATTTTTGCTATTAAACCTTTGTGCCAAACACTGTCGAATGCTTTTTCTATGTCTAGAAGAGCAACTCCAGTGGATAACCCAGAAGATTTATTTGATTTTATCATGTTCGTTACTCTGACAAGTTGATGAGTAGTTGAATGTTCATGACGAAATCCAAACTGCTCTGGTAAAAAAATTGAATTCTCATTTATATGAGTCATCATTCTTAACAAGATAATTTTTTCAAAAAGTTTACTGATAGAAGAAAGTAAGCTAATTGGGCGATAACTTGATGTTTCTGCTGGGTTTTTATCAGGTTTTAGGATAGGAATTACTTTAGCGTTTTTCCATCTTTTCGGGAAGTAAGCTAATGAAAAACACTTGTTGAAAATTTTAACCAGGAGTCTCAAGGCAACATCGGGAAGATTTTTAATAAGAATATTAAAAATTTCATCATTACCAGGAGCCTTCATGTTTTTAAGTTTTCTAATAATTGATTTAATTTCATCAAAATTCGTCTCAATAATGTCATCGTGTGATAACACTTGGGTTGAAATATGCTCATATTTCAGTGAGACTTCATTTTCAATAGGACTCACAACGTTTAAATTAAAATTGTGGACACTCTCGAACTGCTGAGCAAGTTTTTGAGCTTTTTCGCCATTTGTAAGAAGTATTTGATTTCCTTCCTTGAGAGCAGGAATAGGTTTCTGAGGTTTCTTAAGAACCTTAGAAAGTTTCCAGAAAGGTTTAGAATATGGTTTAATTTGTTCAACTTCTTTAGCGAAATTTTCATTTCGCAAAAGAGTAAATCTTTGTTTAATTTCTTTTTGTAAATCCTTAACTATGTTTTTCATAGCAGGATCACGAGAACGTTGATATTGTCGTCGACGAACATTCTTCAACCGAATGAGCAGTTGAAGATTGTCATCGATGATAGGAGAATTTAATTTAGTTTGAGCTTTGGGAACTGAAAGATTTCTAGCTTCGATAATATAATGATTCAAATTATCAATTGCTGTGTCGATATCCGCAGAATTTTCTAAAATAGTTTCATGATCCACATGATTTTCAATGTGAGATCTGTAATCCAACCAATTAGCTCTATGATAGTTGAAAATAGAACTAATTGGATTAATTATAGCTTCGTTGGAAAGTCTGAATGTTACAGGAAGATGATCTGAGTCAAAATCAGCATGAGTAATCGGTTCACTACAAATGTGACTTTGATCTGTTAGAACCAGATCAATTGTAGACGGGTTTTTCACGGAAGAGAAACAAGTAGGATTACTGGGATGAAGAACTGTAAAGTAACCAGCTGAGAGTTGATTATGAAGTATTTTACCATTACTGTTATTTTGCCTACAATTCCACTGGACATGCTTAGCATTTAAGTCCCCTATTACGAAAAATTTCGATCGATATCTTGTAAGTTTTTGCAAATCGCCTTTAAAGAAATTTAATTGTTCGCCGGTGCATTGGAATGGCAAATATGCTCCAGCGATGAAATAAATTCCATGAATGGTTTCAACTTCGATTCCCAAGCTTTCAATAACTTTAGTATTGAAAGAAGGTAAAATTCGATGTTTAATTTGCCGTTGGACAAAAATGGCAACTCCACCACCAATTCCAGTAAACCTGTCAAATCGATGAACCACATAATGTGGATTACTTTTCAATTTTACATTTGGTTTAAGAAAAGTTTCTGTCACAATGGCAATATGAATTTTGTGAACTTTGAGAAAATTATAAAATTCATCTTCACTCGATTTCAAAGATCGAGCATTCCAATTTAAAATATTCAAATAATTATTTAACATCACTGTTAAATTTTAAATTCATTATAATATTATTTGCAAATTTCCATCCGATTTGAAATGCTTCAAAAAGTGATGAAGTCGAATTCATTTGGATGATCATTTGAAAAAGTTGATCTTGTAGGTAGATCATTTTATTTTCAGTTATATCGCCTAAATCGACTTCATTTAAAGAAGCGAATGGCATTGAAGGAATATTTGTAGGTAGACTGCCATTAGAAGAAGATGATTTGGCCGGTCTACCTATTAATAAATTGTTTTCGTTAGAAGAAGAACTGCAAGGCGGTCCTGTGTTTTGATTATTTACATTAGAAGAAATAGGAGATAGATTTCTACCTAATATACCAGCATAACTGACATTAGAAGAAGATGATGACGAGGTCGATCTACCTGTCAATAAATTGTTTTCGTTAGAAGACGAATTGGCAGGTGCCTTAGAAGAATTTTCAGGTATATTCTGTAAATTTAAGGTCGTTGATTTGACTTGTTGTCTAAGCGAACGAGCGTTTAAAATTTTTTCCCTGACAGGACATTTCAAATAATTGGATTTATGATTTCCATTGCAATTTGAACATGAAAATTTATCAGTGGTTTCATTCATTGGACAAACGTCTTTCGAATGCGATTTACCACAATTCAAACACCGTATATCCATATGACAATTTTTGGTTCCATGACCGAAGCCTTGGCAACGACGACATTGCGTTAAGTTTGCAATACGATTATGCCGTTTATAATGTTCCCAATGAATTTTAATGTGGGAAATGAAACGTACTTTTTCTAAAGTTTTCAAATTGTTTACATCACTTCGATTGAAGTGTATTAGGTAAAGTTCATGGGAAATTCCAGAGCGTGGTTTAGAAGTACCATTCGCTCTTTTTTTCATAAGTATTACTTGGGAAGGGGCAAAACCAAGCAATTCTTTTAGTTCATTTTTAATTTCATCAATACTTTGATCATTTGATAATCCTTTCAAGACAGCCTTGAAGGGTCTGTCTGATTTTATATCATATGAATAAAATTTATGAAGTTTTTCGGACAAATATCGAATAAGACGTTCGTAATCTTCCAATCCATCCACCAAGACTCGACATTCTCCTCTTCGTCCGATTTGAAATGAGACTTTTACTTCCGGGAGAAAAGTAGAAAGCTCAGTACGGAATGCTTTGAAGTCGGAAATCATCACCGTCACTGGTGGCATAGATTGATGTTTCTTCCCAGAACGACAAGCGTCCATTTTGGGAATTTTTGAAGAATTTTCTTCTATGTCGCTACAATCGGATTCAGGAAGAATCTCGTAAATATTGTTAGACGGCATAGGATCAACGGAAGGGAAATCCGTCCGTTGTCTTTTATTTTTACATTCAGATTCTATAAGATCGTGAATGTTATTAGAAAAATGTTGAATAACGGTTTTGTTGTTGCGATGATTTCCGTTTCTCTTTGATGGCACTGATTCAATCGTTGAAGAGTTGCCAGTGAACGTTCTTTGATACGATAAAAGCCATCCTTGGTAACAGGAGCGCATTACTTGGCTAGAGCGAACACAAACAAGCGTTCACAAAAAAGGTGTCGAGATTACATTAGATTAATGCATCAACGTATTTCTAGAACATCTAAAATTTAATCCATCCTTTCGTCATTGGAAATTTCATATGTTTAAAATTTTTAACGGTACCAAGTTAGGACTTGGTTTAGCAGCTAAATATTGGTACAATCGACAATAATGATTACATTAGATTCCAACTATTGCGTGATACACTCTTTGTGACTACTAATATATCATACAGAATATAACACTACTCGATGAACATTAGGAAAGATCCAAAGAGCAAATGACAGATATTCTCTTTGTTTACTTTCTCTTTCAATTATTACAGCAAATTACAGTAATTTCCAGTAATATCCAATGAATTCTACAGTGCATATCGAAAGTTGATGTTTTTTGTCATTATCCTATGTGAAGTGTTAGGTAGGGATTGCTCCATGTTTTACACGATGACGACACAAATGGACTGCCGATGAATCAAGGTCATCTTTGACAGCTGCCGGTGGTTTGGTTTGTTTCGCGGCTGAAAATCGAAAAAGTGGTGAAAAAGTGCCTGTTAAAAACGTGTTCCACAGTGAAAAGAACTAAAAAGCTTGCCCTGTATGCATTTCCAGCATCAAGCAGCGATATTTGTATAAATCTGTTTAGTGTGAGGCAATTTTTAATTAGAGTTTTTTTACCGTCACTGCTAACCTCAATCGGATGAACACATTTTGGCAGTTCAGCGGTACTGTTTGTAAACAGACTTTTTTTTTGTTTGTCTATTGACAAACGGATGAGAACGTTCACGATCCATATCACTAAAACAGAGTTTCAAAACATTAGGTAACGATTAGATACGGTTTAAGCTTGTTTGTAAACAGTACCACTGAACTGTCAAGGATGAATTCTTGTTCATTTGTGACGTCTCGATAAAAAATCAAATTCAAACAATGAACCTCTGATGTACTTTTAAACTGTGAACAAACCACCGGCGGGTGTCAAAAAAAGTTCATTCTGTTCATTTTATTTATTCATTTATTTATTTATTATTAGCACAATGCTCATCTGACAGCAAGTCTTAATGGACTACAAAAACTAAAACTAATTAAAAATTGTAATAATTAATCTAATGCTATAGCTGATTTTGCGACTTTCAATCAACGAATTGTGAAATAATTCAACACAATATTTTCGTTTCAGCTGTAAAAAACAATATGGCAGAAAAAAAGTTCGATAATTTTGCGAAACTGCTCCTATTTTTATCATACTCTTACAGTCCCTTGTCATATTATTAGATCCATGCCGAGAAATAAATATTTTGATTTAATTTTAGGATATATTGATGTTACTTTCAACTATGAAAAAAAGGTTTTAAAATCTCGATTCACCATGCAACTGTTACAAAACGTTTAACAACGACTTTTTTTCTGAAAAAGTTGATAAACGTTAAAACAGTGGCGTGGTGCACCAAGATTTTAAAGCCATCGTCCAAGTACCATGCGCGCGGGTGGTTTTAGGAAATTTTCAATGGAAATCTTTAAAAAATTTCCAAAACCAAAAACATACAGACCTTTGAAAGACTTTTATCTATCTGCAGGGCAAAAGTGGCTAAAAAATTCGGAGGATTTTCCGAGTGTTATCAACAACAGCTCTGAAAAATGAGTGTTTTTGTGATCTTTCACAATTATTTAAAACAATAAGGCAATGACATAATGATAAACATTTTTTCTGGCTGCAAGGATAACATTCAGACACATTTTTAGAATAGCTTTCCACACTTGTCATGGAAATCAACGAAGTTCATATAACCGATTTCGTTGCATTTTGACGATTTGGAAGTACTAAATGAAATACAAATTATTTCTCTATGATGCTAATTCAATTTATAAACGAAATAATGTTAGTTTTGTGAAGTTTCTAAGTTTTACACAGAATAAGATCAATTTCTCAATGATCTGAAGAAAATCCGCTTCAGTTTGAATGTGTGTAATAATTGTGAAAGATAAAAAAACACTCATTTGTCAGAGCTATTTTTGATAACACTCGGAAAATCTTCCGATTTTTTCAGCTAGTTTTGCCCTGCAGGTAAATAATAGTTTTTCGAAGGTCTGTATGTTTTTGGTTTTGGCAAATTTTTCAAATATTCCATCGAAAATTTCTCAAAACCACCCGCGCGCATGGTACTTGGACGATGACCTTAAATCGATTTTTTTTTTCGTTGGTAGTAACTTCAATATTACAGAGGAAGTGATGGTAGGGATTAGACCTTGTCATTGCAAGGTGCAGAATAATACTAATAACTAGTAATTCTGTGCAAAATAAACATTCGTCTACATAAAATTATTTATTTATTTAATTAATTAAATAATCATAACACTTGAAACCACCCGATCAATTGACTATTAACAAACGTGTTTTCAACAACATACAAGCCTTATTTTTTCCAACAGAACTATATGTTGTATCGTGAACAAAACGCATGTAAGAACCATACTTCTAAAATAAAATCTAATCAAAAAGATTAGCTGCCAAAAGAACCCTCAATCGAACACGTTCTTCGAATTGCTCCAGTGAAAACCACATTTGACAGAAAAAAGCCTGCCTCTTGGTGTGGTTAGCAGCCATTCTTCCTGCATTCACCATTGCGATTGTCTTGTCTTCTCTACACGACCAAATAAAATTAAAGACCCACAGTGGGCTTAAAATAAAAAAAGAGAATTAGCATTGCAGTATTACGAAAATGTGGAATTCGTTAATAGGGTTTTTTTGCACTCGGAAATTTTCAAAAGGCACAAAATTATATTATTCTGACAGACATTGCGAATTCGAGTGTATTTAGCATGTCTTGTCTGTACAATAATTACGAAGAAAATTGAGTGTTGAACCGTCAAAAATATGTCGGTATATTCAAGCGTCAATTGTTTTGTTCTAAACCCTGCTTTTTAACAGTTTTCAATTTATCTATTGAAAAACTCTTGGGCTATATTCAATTCATGAGAGCTTATCATTTTACAAGCCTGTTATTCGAGGAAGTTGTTTTCGTAGTTACATTTTTCCCATGTTGAAATGAGCCCACTGTACATCATGGGATACCATCGACTAATGAATTCTGAATGGTTACAACTGGAGTTTGAATGCGGTATGTTTGTCGTCTTGTGCGTATATTCAAATTAAAGGAAGTGAAAAATTTTTAACGAGTGAAATTGTTTTCAGTCCGTGACACATGCGACATGGAAAAGTGTTTCGGGAATTATGTGGATAAATGTTGCGTTGGTTAGTTACCAGTACAAAGAATGGTAATTGTTGAACCCGAATAGATAATGATATTCTGTAATTGAATCCTTATTTCAGAAACGAGGAATGTACCGAGAATCGTTTTTAATTGCAAACTACTAGGCTTCTTGACCATTGAAATTACAGTTGATGCCGCATGGTTGTTTGTAACTGAAACGATTACTAGATCCAGTTATTTACTATCTGTTCAATCATCCTCAAACTGTGAGACAATTTTTACTTGGAAATATATACATAATTTATAATCCCATCAAAACTGCCATTTTATTGTACTTCACTTCCATATGTTTATATGAAACGTGGCAAATCATTATTTTACGTTTCGCATTCAGCTCATCAGTGCATTAGCAGATTTGGTTGAACTGCGAATGCAACCTGGCGGATCAATGGTCCTAATGCACTGATGAGCTGAATGCGAAACTTGAAATTATTCAATTTAGTCATGTGCACTTCAGTACAAACCGATCCTCATGAGGTACCAAAACCCCTGAGTGCCTGATCATGCCACATTATCTCTAAGGTTTAAATTTAATAGAACTCCGATACTAACTACAATTTAAGCGATACTAAAAACTACACGCAACATGAGTTAGCTAGTTTGGGCAAGCTTCAACTAACAGGACCTACAAATCGGAATACAATAGAATTGCTCAATTTGGACGAATTTTTCTCCGTCAACGCTTCGTTAGCTCGTTGGATTGGTAATCCTGGTGCTACAAATGTGCGACGGAACGAAAATAATAGAATTTTTAATTTTTGCTTTTCGAGTATTGCCGACAACGCACCCTGTATTGTACTATTTAGCTCCTCTCTATTGAAGTCTGTTACACATCATCCGTTGCTGCACATCGTGCTCGAATCAGAAAATACGAGGTACTGCAACGTTTTAGACACCGCCAGCTATAGTTTTTGTAGAGGTAATTATAATACTACGAGTGACTTTCATTTCAGTCTTGATTGGGCTGAAGTCTTGACAATGACAATATAATTACTGCCATTTTCCAGCATCATGTACATGAGCTATGTGGTCGATCGCTTCGTATCAGAGCAAACCAGTAGGAAATCAACTAGGGAGAGCAAAATTGTTACCGGGGTTGTTATGCTTTTGAAAATTATTTTCAACTCAACCAGTGTCGATCTTGGCTCCGGAAATAGTTTGAATGGCAGAAATTATAACTCAATTTGACCTAGGGGATAACAAATTGTTACTTAAGTCGATACGCTATCAACATTATCAGATGTTGGAATTATTTCGCAGCATTTGTATTTTTTTGTTTTGCAAAGTTTTGTGAATTATCGGAACAAATGGTAATCGGATAAAGCATTGTTCGGTGAATATGGTAGTTGTGACAGATCTTTCCATTTCATCGTTAAATAAGTTAAATAAATCCAAATAAGTATTTATGACTATGCTATTTAATAAGGGTAAGTTTCGTTTCATTGTCATGAAATAAAAGATGGTAGGTTAACGCAGCTAGGGCGGTTCTATTGATTATAATTTGGTTTTCAAAGCAACCGCTCCACCGAAAAAAAAATGTAAAAAGTCAGGGATGTTTTCAAAATTTTCGAACATGTATTTCTTGTCTTAAGGGGTGGATAGGGTCTAATACTTTTGAAAAATCATTCATTATTTTCTTTATATTTTCTTATAGTAAAACATTTGAAGAATTTTCTGTGAAAATTTCAAGCCTATTGGAACGAAACTCTGGAAGTTATGGACCTTTATTTATGGCTATCTCATTCTACGAAGAAGTAAGAGCTCGTCGCACAGGTCCAAGATTTCTACTTCGATTGACTTCAAAACTTGACAAAACATTCTTGAAATGTTTAGTTATAATAAATTATAAAAGAAACGTTTTTTTTTTTGAAAATATTAGACCCTGCTGGCTCCCTGGAGTAATTAATTGTTTCCATCGATTTTATAGACAAAAACCTTTAAACGCGTTTTCCTCGAAAGCAGGTTTTGAAAGTCCGTGTCCATCATCAAATTTTGCACACACTTTCTACATTAAAAAAAACAGACCCCAACGTTTTCCTTTTCGTTGTTTGTTACTTTGGGAAGGTTTAACAGCTACAAAATGGTGGTTTTTTACGTCAAAAATCGTAGTATTCAATTTGAACTACCACCAAAAATTTAAAAAATTAAAAACAAATCAAACAGAAACGTTGGGGTCTAGAAAAACTTCTACTCTAATTATGCTGCGTTCATTTGTTCACTTTTGATTAGTCTGCGCTGAGATACACTGGACACCGCAAACCATGGTTTTTAAGAAGCGTTCTCAAAAATACCTCTTCACCGACTTATTTGTCAATATTTTTCCACAAAAAAAATGTTGTTCGAATAATGTTTTTATAACGCAAAACATTTGATTTTATTTTGATGAACGGTAATTCTGAAAAAAAATCTCAAAAATGATGGTTTTTTTCATCGTTTAGACCACAGCTCATTGAAATATGGTACACCCAAACCTCCGTTTTTTACGTTACCTTATTTTACGTAACTCTTTTTACGCACCAAATCCCAAATAACGTAAACTTTTTTTACGAATGAAATCCCAAATAACGTAAACTTTTTTTACGAACCAACTTCGTAAAAACAGGTTTTTGCATCCAATGAAAACAATTTCCGGCTCCATGGAAATTACTACAATATGGGTATTTTCGGAACGGGATTGATGAGTAGATGACGGAAAACGATGTTTGAAGTGGTTCGGAAATCCAAGATGGCGACTTCCGGTTTGTCGATATTCCTTAAAAACCTTTACAATGTGGGTATTTTCGGAACGGGATTGATGAGTAGATGACAGAAAACGATGTTTGAAGTGGTTCGGAAATCCAAGATGGCGACTTCCGGTTGGACAATATTCCTAATAAACCATTACAATGTAGATATTTTCGGACCGGAATTGATCAGTAGATAACGGAAAACGATGTTTGACGTGGTTCGTAAATCCAAGATGGCGACTTCCGGTTTGTCGATATTCCTTATAAACGTTTACAATGTAGATATTTTCGGACCGGAATTGATGAGTAGATGATGGAAAACAATGTTTGAAGTGGTTCGGTAATCCAAGATGGCGACTTCCGGTTTATCAATATTGCTTAAAAGCCCTTACAATATGGGTATTTTCGGAACGGGATTGATGAGTAGATGATGGAAAACAATGTTTGAAGTGGTTCGGTAATCCAAGATGGCGACTTCCGGTTTATCGATATTGCTTAAAAGCCCTTACAATATGGGTATTTTCGGAACGGGATTGATGAGTAGACGACGGGAAACGATGTTTGAAGTGGTTCGGAAATCCGAGATGGCGACTTGCGGTTTACCGATATTGCTTAAAAACCCTTTCAATATGGGTATTTTCGGAACGGGATTAATGAGTAGATGACGGAAAACAATGTTTGAAGTGGCTCGGAAATCCAAGATGGCATTTTCCGGTTCTTTGATATTGCTTAAAAAAATTTACAATATGGGTATTTTCGGGACGGGTTTGATGAGTATATACCGGGAAATTATGTTTGAAAGCGCCTCAAAAATCAAAATGGTGAGTTCAGTTGTATCGTTATTATTTGACAATCATTACGATATGATTATATATCGTTTAAAAAAAAGTTATGCTTCTGACAAAGGTGTTTCCTGCTAATCATTATTGTTTGAATATTGTGCTATATTTTCGAAATGACCATCACAAGTAGACGTCTGAACAGCAATAATAATTTTATATTGTTATAGTTATATTGTATGCTTTCAATATTTTATTGAACAACTGGAAGTCTCAATCTAATATTTGGAAGCAACCACAAACATTAAAATCTGGTTTCAAATCAATGACCGTGTTCTCTATTTTTTTTTCAGTGTTACACTTATAATTTCAGTTGTTTTAGTGTACGTGATAAAGTGGAAAAAAGTACTGTTACTCTCATCACGACACATTTGTTTTTATTTAAACTTGTCAAAATCTCATGTCAACTGGCCCGTCGGAATATGATATAACATTTTGTAAGCCATTGAGAAAAAGAGATATTATTTGGCTCAAGTGGTAAGAGTCAGTTAGACAACCACATGACACTGAATTTCTAACATTTATGAGCAATTCCAGAAATAAATAGCAGATAAACTGGCAGGATCGACTTTCTCCGAATCGGATGAAACAATGTATACCTCTTCAGTATGGCAATTTCTTCTTCCTGATAAAGGAACCTTTTCGACTCAATATTAATTTTTAGAATGTCGAAATTTAAAACCGTACCTAACCACTTCAAACATTGTTTTCCGTCATCGACTCATCAATCCTTTTCCGAAAATACCCACATTGTAAGGGTTTTTAAGGAATATCGACAAACCGGAAGTCGTCATCTTGGATTTCCGAACCATTTCAAACATCGTTTTCCGTCAACTACTCATCAATCCCGTTTCGAAAATACCCACATTGTAAAGGTTTTTAAGGAATATCGACAAACCGGAAGTCGCCATCTGGGAATTCCGAACTACTTCAAACATCGTTTTCCGTCATCTACTCATCAATTCCGGTTCGAAAATACCCACTTTGTAAGGGTTTTTAGGAATATTTATAAACCGGAAGTCGCCATCTTGGATTTCCAAACCACTTCAAACATCGTTTTCCGTCAACTACTCATCAATCCCGTTCCGAAAATGCCCACATTGTAAGGGATTTTAAGGAATATCGACAAACCGGAAGTCGCCATCTTGGATTTACAAACCACTTCAAACATCGTTTTCCGTCAACTACTCATCAATTCCGGTTCGGAAATACCCACATTGTAAGGCTTTTTAGGAATATTGATAAACCGGATGTTCAAGGAATATCGATAAACCGGAAGTCGCTATCTTGGATTTTGAACCGAACCCAAACATCATTTTCTTGCACCCACTTATCACATCCGTTCCGAAAATGGCCATGTGATTGGGGGTTTCCACATTCATTACACAAAACTTTTTTTACGAAGTAAATTCCAAATAACGTAAACTTTTTTTACGAACCAAATCCCAAATAACGTAAACTTTTTTTACGAACTACCTCCATTTACGAACCCCTGTTTAGTTCGTAAATGGAGGTTTCGGTGTATAACGATGTGAATTCTTTTTGGGGGCCGATTTCACATGCTTACCCGACTATAGGGGAGAGTATTCGGTTACCTGCACCCTTTCATTTTAAGCTCAAAACTTCTGACTAAGTGCACATTATGCGGACATATATACATAATCTAAAGTCCCTAGCTAACTACTAATTGAGAAGCTAAGTTGATTCGTTTGATTGAAAAAAATTTATTATCAATTTAGTAGAGTGATAAATTTTGGCCAATTAAAAAAAGTTACCCATGAAATTTCTCTAAAATTTCTTCCACTGGACTGGAATAATTCAAGACAAAACGGAATTTATTCTTTTCGGAGGCGTTTTGGACAAAAGTCTTCATTGTCTGATAGTGACATCGCCTAAGCTCTCTTGCTCGATGATTTGTATGCTTGCGCCTTTGGTGTTGATTTGACCGGTCTCCCACGTGTTTTCTTAGTCGGAGCATCTGCTGTATGAGCAGCTAGATGTTTGGCCACAACTTTGGTTTGCTTTGTCTCTCTGCATCTCTGCATTTCACTGATAATTTTTCACGATTTGTCGAAACAAATGGGGTGGCGGTAACTGAAATCGGTAGACATTCTGAAAATGATGAGAAAAAACTGTGGTAGCGAAAATTTTGATAGCAGCCGATATTAAATTATGAAATAGATCGAATTCACCTCAAAAATATTTAATCCACTCATCTTTTTGATTGATGCTTTTCAATTTATGATACTATAAAAAAAGTCAGAAAAAACTATTGAGTTGATTTCCACGCATCTGTTTTGAGCGCAGCAAATAGTTCAAGCGTCTTTTTGCTTTGGTATTCGGCACAAAAAGAGTGTGTTACACATGACATTTGTCGGAATGATCAAATCTTTCTGTCAAAAGTTACGTTGGGGTGCCGGCAACTGAACACCTTACCCTACTCTTTTATCAATATTTAACAATAATATTAATAAGAAAGGTATCACTCTACTACAAGGTGTATTAAAACAACAGCTAAGTGCATGTAACTAATTGCTTTTATTCTACGTTTCATCTTCGATGCATCAGTGACTTAGCAGTTTATATTGAACTGCTAACGCCATCTAACGGTTCAAGATAAACCGCTAGGCAGACGTAAAGTCAATGCTATTAGCTAAACGCTTTTTGCACCGCAGTGCCTGTACCAGAACCCCTAAATGACTACTGTCTGTCGACGATCAGAGAAAAAATGCAATATTTTGAAGCATTTGTATCTCGTACAAGGCGAACGGCGGATAAAATTAATGCGTAAAAGGTCCACTTGCTGATGTGCACAGCAACCTTATCTACGGCACTATCGAACCGCACCGAGTGCAAATTAGTTCAATACTGATTCTTGTTCCGTGAGAGAGCTAACACACACATTAAAGTGCGGAGCTCTAATGAAAGCGTGAAAGTATAAATACGAAGCTGTCGCATCAGTTAAGAGAAACCTTAATAATATTGTTCGTTATTAATTGAATTAATCCTACAACTAATTATCTAAAATTGTTGCCGGGCTGGCGGTTCAATGCATAGGGCACTGGTCTTACAAACCAGTTGTCGTATGTTCGAGCACCGACCTGGAAGGATTCGTAGTGTCATTAGAATCGTAGCACCAGCCATGCAATGGTTCTGTACACTCTGAATCGGCTGCGAAGTCTGTTGAAACAGAAGGTCAAATTCCACTATAGGAATGTAAGTCATTGCTTTGCTTGAATTATCTATAATACACTGTCTACTAGAATAGCTGCATAGAAATATTTCCAAGCAGCAGTTATAATTATATCGAAAATCTGTTTAAAATTGGTTGAGCTGTAGTGATTCGAAACCTGACCACTGTTAGTACGGGTTTACTGTTCGTATTTTCAATTCGCACCCCAAAAAAAATACAAAGACGTTGTGGGTGAATTTCCTTATTGTGTATAATAGAAGGTTATAGATTATTTGTAAAAGACATACAATATGTTTCTCCCTTTCATTCTCGTAAGCTAAATATACACTAATTGTACACTTTCATTAATTGTATGAAAATTGAAGGTATGATGTTGGTGCGAAAATTTATTTAGACACATGCCGATAGTAGTTGGTAGATGAACCAACTCTATTTCTTTAACATAATATTGGAGTTTTCAAACAAATTTAATTTGAAACGAAAAAATTCATCCCGCCAATATTTAAATCAGCTGGAATACTGCACAGTCATTATACAAGGTTTATTTATAATCTTGATAAAAAAAACCTGCTCTAATTCACCTAGTTGTGTAATAATGCCTTTCTCATTTTACTCAGATTTTCATAAAATAATTTTAATAATTAAAAGATTCTTCAGAAAACATTCAATTGTATCTTGAATGAAAACAAATAAGTTTATTTGGGTATAAAACAGCATAATTTCAACAGTGCCAAATTTGGAAGATTTTTCCCGTGAAAGTGTTTAACACTGTCCCGAAAAGTTACATGGTTATTAGCATCGTTACTTTGAATAACGGTTTGAAATTTTTAACATTCATTACCTTGTATTATAATCGGTATTCGAATTCGAACGACATTCACTCCTAATTATGGCTCGGTGAGATAAATTTGAAAATACGTTTGTGAAAATCGCTAAACAAACTCTAAGAATTTTTTGTAAGTTGGATAGTTGAAATAATAAAATATGTTTTATAAATTCTATACTATCAAAGTGATAGTTTATTCTGAAGAAACTGGTACCACTGAAAATCAAAGTTAGCGTAACTATGGAAATTTTTATGATAAACAATTGCACTTACGAAGCTCTAGCATTCAATTTGTAATGAAAAAGGAATATTCTTATGTCCCTACATTATGTACATTCTAGGGATCTGTTCTTTTCAGAGCCTCAATTTTTCACAAAGAATTACTACGATATGTTCTTCCTTTGGTATTTGCGATTCGGCATCTTGCCTATTAGCTTTGAACACCTTTCGCAGCTCAAGCAGTTCCGGTGAGGGAAAAAGATAAGACGTGCACAGTTTAAAGTGTGATTTTCGGTTCATGCGAGGACAATTACATCAGCATTCAGCTGCTGGTCGTTTGCATTGGATTAAAATATATCGAAAAGTGAACAGTGACAAAAAATCTACAAATCAGCCCTTCTAAGGGTAATAAATGTTCACATAAGAGCTATGAGAATTATTCTTAATTAACTGTTGAAATACGCAAATCGAAATGAAAACAATCAGTTTGGAGAACTTTTTGCGTTTTTTTAATGCGTTTTGATGACTTCAGGATATGCAAGTGGTGTCCAGAGATGCCTGGTAAAAATTTCAAATATCTTAAGACAGGGTTGCAAAAGTCTGTCAATTCGAAAAAAAGTGTCGGTAGGCATCAATTTTACTATAAAGTATAACAAGTCAGTTTTGACTGACTTGGCGAGTCAAATAAAAAACCTCGCCCAATTTCAAAAGTCCATAAATTTTGATGAAAGCCTGCGAAAACCTCGATTTTCAAAAGTCTGCATCACAAACAATATCTGCAGCACTACACGGGCAAAATTCCGATTCTAGAAATGAGCAAAACGAGTCATGATTTGGGGAAAAGAGTATATTTTCATGTTATGATAATACACCATGATTAAAAGTTCTCGGATCATGATTCATTTGGACGTTGATGGATATAACTTCAGGCGTGTTTCCTCTACGATGGTAATATTTGTAACATAAATTCAGGCGTTATGTTTTAAAATATGAAAATTTTAAATATGAAATAAATGAAATGGTGTGATGAACGAATTTTTTGGTCGATTTTAACTAATGTCTCAAATTTCTTCTAATCAGAATCATTAACAATTGAAAAATTATGTTTTTGAAAAATGACGACGCCTAAAATAACGTGTTCACTTACGTTCATTGCTTCAGTTTTGATTTTTTGTTTCAGAGTTTAATCACTTAAATGAACTGCATGAAAAAACACGAGTGAATCAAACCTCTTAAAAACAAACTCTATGTCGAATTCTTGCAAATACCGCGGAATGAGTTTGCTTTTGTTTTTCTTCGAAACATCATTTGCAAAATCGTCTTATTTGAAATATTTAGGTGAATCATTACAGCTTGTGTTGTTACATCTATGAAACAAATTTTTCAAAGCGGTTGAAAAAAAAATTTTTTTTCGTATTTTCGTTAGATGGTTCCAAATTCATAGTCGAATTTATTTTTCGGTTTACGCTAGCTTTCGGAATATTATTCTAACAACAGTCACATCAAATATGTTAGAATACATTCAGATATATTCATACAAAATGTAACGTGTTTAGTCTCTAATAATGTAAATTTTCGGTTCATTATCTTTATGTTAACATTTTCAGTACTTCTTGCTTTTCGATGTCCGCTTTTTGCCTTAATCTATTAAGCAATCCGTCACATCATTTTGGGCAGAGGGTTTAAAGTGATATCCGGGTAGAAAATTGGAGTTACGAGCTTTGACAGAAATACATTCCTAAAGTAACGCATTTTCGAACCATGATTAATTTTCATGGGAGAAGACTTTTTGCTCATGGTTTCATGAGAGAAAAAAGGCGGTGGGTAATGTCAGAGACATAACTGGATGTCGTGAATACGAAAACAGCCGACATGTTCCTTAACACTTCCGAATATCAATTAGTTGATCAATTGTATGAATTATGCAAGCATTCCCCTTTTCCACATTTTTCGCAAAAACAAAGAAGGCTTCACTTGACCTAGAATACTGTGAATTTCACACAGCGAAAAGTGCAAAAATCTAACCAAACTGTTCTAGATTTGCACTAAACTGAGGATAGTTCCTTTCGATTTGCGAACGACAAATCCTAAAAGTTTTTTAGAAAACTTTTAGAGCCATTAGAACGACTGATTTTGTGTAATGCTCTCCAGCGTTGCTTTTTCACCAATGCAAATGACTGGCAGCTGTGACGTAATCGCTCTTGTCGGAAGCAAAACTAACTTAGCAAACGACACAAAATACATCTGCTCGCAGTGGCGATAGAATCCAAACTGATCCAATTTTTATTGAGAGGCTTGTTTTTACTTGATTTCGTTTGTTGCTTTTTGACTAATGGGCGGTCCTAACGGCTATAACAATGGCAGCATATAGAATTTTAATTTGGATATTTCATTTCGGATTTGCATTTCATTGAAAGAAACTATCCGGATGCTTTACGGGATTCATTCCTGCCTTTCAGAAGGACCAAATTGTGGAACTCACAAAGATATTAAACACTGTTCGGAACATTTTCTCGAACGATTTGTTGTACAGCAGCAAATATTTTGTTCTCTTTCTCAGAACGCGTTCTGATTGGCTGGTGTCGACATGGGTCAAATGAGACAGGTTTATCAATAGTGTACTATTGAAATACTTCAATACTTTTTCTTTACACACTTAAGTTGAAAAATTTCGATTCTATTGGTAGTTAGATTATATAAATCCTTTCACAAATCACTGTGCTATGAGCTTTAAAAATACGAGAAAGGCAAACGCGCCTTATGAATTATCCTCTTTGATACTCGTTTATACCAAACTTTTCAGAGAAGTTTAATTTTGAATTATTTGAGATTATGTCACACAACTGAATATTTTATCATAAAATTGTGATCATATTTCCGATGGCATGTAGCAAAAATTATGTTGATTCGTTAGATACATCAAGAGATATTCAAGATCAAAAACTTATCACTCTCTCAGAGGATAAATTTTGAAAAGGCACCCTATAGTAAAGTAAGTCGTATTCACGACAAAAAATATTGGCTTCATGATTTTATAATCATGACATCAGTAACGGATTTCTTTCCGTGTATATAAGAAATCTACTGATTTGCCGTGAAAATCTGAAGACCTGGCATCTCTGTGTCATATATTTTAATGTTCATTACATCTGCATTGAACTAGCGAAAATTATACGGATTCATCTCAATCTGACTATGTTCCTGTCATTACCCACCCGCCATTTTATTACTATTTGCTGTATTTCCGAAACCGGTATAACTGAAGTGAGATTATTTGGTCATCTGCTAATAAGATTTACAAACTAAAGAAATTTATGAACAATTGTTGAGGAAATTGCTATTCTTTCCATGGTCATCTATGAAAATTCCCCCTTTGAATCTAAATCTTTTCACTAATCACCCTGTAATTCCGTAGGTCGTATCAAGATGAAATTCAGGAATTTCGTATGACATTTTAAGATTTTTCCATTTAAATCTAAATTTGTGAAAATGGGCTGTGCCATTTCTGAGAAAATTTACTAAACAAAACGTGCTTAATCCACCTAGCAGTGAGATGATACTTTTTTTATCAATCCGCATGTGTTTTTTGCATGAATATTCCTCGGTGTTTCATTATTAATGACATTGTTCTAATGTCCGTCGTTTCAAGTGGCAATTTGAGATTTTAATTACTCTGTAATGTCGAAACTGCAAATCGTATCGAATTTCAATCTAAACGTGTGACAATCGATTGTACATTCCATAAGATGTCGAAGTAAGTTCCACTTTAGAGTTTTTCATAATTATTCACGGTACTTCCAGAGCCGGTATTCAGGACCTAATATAACCCAAAATGATTCGTATGGCCATATGACGAATAAATTGCAATATTTTTGAGTCCAACTTTAAAACTTTTCGAGATTTTCATCTTCTATATCGCTTCGAGTTTTAAAAACTCATCATCCTACAATTCCAGAATCGAAAGTCAGAATTGGATAAAATTGGATTTATTTTAAATTGAACTTTTGTTTCTGAAATTCGTTTTGGCTTTTTTTGAGAAAACGATTGAGCTTTGAGAAACGATTCGATATTGGAACCGGAATTCGAAAAGCGGTGTAGCCGAAGTCAGACAAATTCACCTGAGTAGCTGTATAGTTTACATTTGTTTCAAAATGTTTGAAAATCAATGTAGACATCTTTGAGGAATCGTAGTGAGAATTAATTTTTATGTGCCAATACAACCAAAAATGAAATAAGTTTATTTGGTTATCGACTATCCAAATCTGCTAACCCGATAAACCTGATCAATTTATGTCAAATAGACATTTTTATTCTAATCACCCTGTATCTCCGAAACCAGAAGTTAGATTTGACTGAAAAACAAGATGTTTTATAGAATCTTGAAACTTTTCATTTGAATCTTAGACAATTCTTAGATTTCATTTGAATCTTAGATCGGTTCAGCCATCTACGAGAAACATTAGTTACACAGTTTTAATTTCATTTCACATATCATCCTGTAGTTCCGGAATCTGAGGTCGGAACCAACCATAATTCAGGAACCTTGTTTGGGAGTAAACGACTTTTCATATGAATCTGAGTTTGAAGAAAACGGTTGAGTCATCTCCGAAAAAAATTAAGTGCAATTTTTTGTCACACACGCATTTGCTGATCTCGACGAACTGATTCGAATGGTATATGGGTGTTATGTTCTTCCAGCATTTATTGCTGTATGTAGTTTAAATCAATATAATTATGGAATTGCTTTCAACTCGAAAATTCATCTAGTTTACATATGAGGCAAAATATCATACACAGTATTTTGGGTACTTAGAAACAAATGTATGTAACAGTATAAAAAATGTTTTATGTTGCTCCCAAGCTTTTCTTTGCCAGACAGCGCTCAAAACTTCTACTGCTGGAATAGGGGAATAAGTCGCTTACACAAAAATGTCTATATCTCCGTTGAAAATGGACGGACTTTAACAATCTATGGCTTGTTGGATAGCTATTACCGTGTGGAATCTAAGTCTGGAAACATATTTTGTTTTCAACGTCAAGTGTGACAGATACTGTCGAAAAACTGAAAATTTTGACATAAAACCTCGTATAACTCAAAAAGTAAACATCCGATCTCAAAACCATTCAATAGCGTTCAGGGTGACGGGGAGACCTTTCATTTGCGACTAGTTTGATCAATATCGGTCCAGCCATCTCTGAGATCTCGACCTCTTAGTTGACAACACACATACAGACACACACATACACACACACGGACATTTGCTCAGTTCGTCGAGCTGAATCGATTGGTATATGACATTCGGCCCTCCGGGCCTCGGAACATTTTTCTAAAGTTTGAGCGAATTCTATACCTATTTTTTATATTTATAAAAAAAAGGGAAAAATGTAACATATATACTCACATCCATACATTTGCTACTCTGGGCGAACTAATTCTTATGGTACATGATACTCGGCTTTGGTTCAAAAAACCGGTTTTCACAGTGATTGTTAGAGAAAGGCAAAACGGGAAAGGGGAGGCATCTACATATGAATGGCGACCCGTCAGCGCACAGTGGGAAAAAATCTATGAAAACCCGCAAAGAATTCTGTAACACATGAACTAATTGAGATAGGTCAACAAACTAAAGCGTTTCTTATGTAAAAATGCCGCACGAATCGCAATCCTGCTCGTTTTACCCCAAATGTACAGCAGTTTTGGGGTTTCGTATAACATTCGCTCTGTAACTTAAAAAGAAGTCGAGTGCGGTATTCTGGAATAGCCTACTTTCATGTAAAAAAGTCAGAAAAATAAATTAGAAGAACCCACACTGACCGCACGAAACGTTTTGGTGGCTATTTTACCCCAATTCCTCAATTTCATGAAGTCCTTACTGTAAATCGCCCTTAAATCTTGGTAAAACTTCTTGCAAGTTTGCTAAATCTAGCTTATCTCAAGTAAAAAAGTTTGGAGAATCGAATGGAAGAACCTAAACTGGCCGCACGAATCGTTTTGATGATTATTTTACCGAGATTTAAGAACGATTTACAATAAGATATGATGAAAATGATGAAAAGGGGTAAAATAGCCACCAAAACGTTTCGTGCGGCCAGTGTGCACTCTTCCATACGATTCTCTAGACATTTTTACATAAAATCGAGCTATTTCAGTAGACCGCACTCGATTTCTTTTCAAGTTACAGAACAAATACTACAGAAAACCCTAAAACTGTTGGGCATTTGGAGTAAAACGAGAGAGATGGCGATTCGTGCGGCCATTAAAAACCATTCCATTGAATTTCTTGAATTTGTTTACATAAGTTGTTTGTCTCCTTTTTCCATGGTTCCCGATTTCTTTGCGGGTTTTTTTCCCCACTGTGCAGCGGTAGCTGGTCTTGCTGGTGGAAGTTCTGCAATGTTTAAAGCTCGCTATGAAATATTGACTATATGTAAGGAAGATCGGAGTTTCAAGGAATCTTCCCGTTTCGGTCGATGTGTTCCTCTTTCAACGAGTTTTATTTGAGTTCAATGAACCTGCCAGAGTTTTCCATAACCGGCTGATACAGGAATTGTGATAAAATATATACACTCCTGTACTGCAGACAAATTATTGGGCTAATTATTTTTCCATTTGTTTAAGTTTTCCAATGTAATTATTATCTGACTGTTTTAGAATTATTTTTGTAATATGAGTTTTTGAAAAAGAAAAAAGGTTTTGTCCCTTTTTAAGAATGGTACATTGTACATCAACTCAAACGAATTTTTTCCTGTCAATAGTTATTAGAAAAATCATTAATACATAAGTCGGATGATAAAACATAAAATAGAATAAATAAAATGGTGTGCAAGGAGTAGACTAGAATAATCACAATAGGATAAAATGAAACTGAAACCTGAACGGCCGCCATTTATGAATGCCTCCCTTCCCCTGTCTTTTTGTATTCGATTTCCAAAAAATACATTTTATGAATAATCCAGTCAAAATTTCAGCTGCGTATCTTTCATACAATCGTCAAAAAATTCTACAAGAAATGATATGATGTCGATCCCACAAGGTAGAAGTTTACTAGCCCCACATAATCAAGTAAATTTGGACTGAACACAGAATATCGAGAAATTAGCGATATCGAAGGTTATGGATTAAACGAAGACATTGATACATTAGAAATGTATCGAAAAAATCGACATCTGAACCCGCTAACAACAAAAGATTATTAAATACGATATTTTTCGATGAGGAAAGACACTTCTTGTAAGCTACACGAATGTTCTTCTGAAGAAGCTGATCATTGTTGATGATTTTCTGGTCCGAAGAGGCGAATGACCTTAAGGTTAAAACCTCTATAATTGAAACAAAAAAAAGCATTATTGAAGAAAGGCATTATTGCACCACTAGATGAACTAAAACCAGTAGTTTTTATTTAATACCATATGTAGTCGGTGGTACATCTTTACCGAATACACGATTGAATATATTAAACACCCACATACGTCAGAAGCATCCTCAAGTACTAAATAGCTTATTATACATGAAATCTGCGATTTCGAAAACTATTTCTCATTAAGAGAATCACAGCCCATGACGGGAATAAAGCAAAAAGGGTGAAGATGGAGGTAAACCCCATCTCATTCGATGTGGGACGAGAAGATACTTACTTTATATTCCTCTGGCATATCACAGATGGTTTCGTTCATAGCCGGCGAGAACTGCGGTGAGGCGAAAAATATTACCGGCAAACTGATAAACACTCCAATCAGCGTCAAGGCGCTTATCACTATCTTGGCACGTCGCACGGTACACATCGTCTGTCGTTTCAGCGGATAAAGTACGGCAATGAAGCGCTCAACGGTGAAAGCTACCACAAACCACACCGACAGGAAGCTACACAGGTTGCTGAAGAAGGTGAAAAACTGACAGTACATTTCCAGGGTGTAGATCTTAATATCTATCAAATTTAACCACGGTACAAACAATCCGAACAGGTAACATGTATCACTTAAACCAAGCGCGGCCAAATAGTACGAAGAAGATAGCTTCTTGAGCTTCGTCTTAAAGAACACTAAAACTGACAGCACGTTACCGATGCTTCCAAAAAGCACCAGTGCGGGAATGTAGTAGAAGTTGATGACACTCAATAGCTCAGCATAATAGAGAAACGTATGCTGATCAATATCGTAATATTGGTCTTTCGAGTTTGACAGGATTTCCGGTTGATAAGTTGTTTGATGAAACCACGACTCATCAAGATTCCCCCACAACGGCGGTTTCGTCGCTAGATAGGACGAGTAACCGGTCGTTCTTAGAAAATTGTCACTGCCATTTGATTCTGCTAGAGCACCACGAAGCACTAAATCGTTCAACACTTCATCGTCACTCGCTGCGGTAGGATTATAATTTCCCTCGGGTGAGAGCACCATTTGCACAAACAAACCATTTCCTTCCCAGAAGGCATTAACACTTGAATTGTTCTGCATATTTCATGCCGTTCATCGTATCGCATTTTAAAATTCACCACGACAGCGAATTAAAACAAACCCATTCCATTATCGTAGGCCATAATTTCTTGAGTCCTAGTGCTCTCTGGTCCTTGAGACCCACTTACGATATCACCATGCAATGCTCTCGTGAGTCATTTAATTATCTGAAATAGATAGGAATCAGCAAATCAGCTAACCACCAATCCTTCTCCTGGGGTTCAATAATCTTCTCCGCATTCATTCACCTAATCACTATCTTATTATTCTTCTGCTTTTCGCTCCACTGGACGACGTCATATCCCATTATATTCCAACATCGATAAAATTTACAACCACCATCCATGACTAGAAGAACCGATGTTTAAATCATGTCTTAAAAAGGCTGCGTAAACTTAGCTCGTTGCAAAAACACCAAACACTTTTTCGGTTTTCAGAATCACCTCCTGAATGTACCATAACTAAACGATAACTGAACGTCCTAGCGCCAGAATAGCGTATAAAACATAGAATAGAAAACATTCAGGGGTGCTGTCCTCAGCCAGGCGTGCTGTTCATCCAGGATCCCGAAAATCCCCACCGAATCGCTGTAAGACACTCAGCAATCGTTCATTTCGCGTCTGGCAGTTCATTCGTATTTTACCGCCAAACGGTACCTACATCGGATCCCGCCCAAAGACGTTAAAAAAAAAAGTCTGAACCTATCGCAGAGTCCGCTTTACCACTGATTAATAAAGGATCGGTTTGCTACGATAGGCAAGTCGCAAAACGTGTTTGGAAATAACAAGTACGTCTATTGCACGTTTTTTGAAAATATTGGATTTATGAGCCAAAAAAATAGCTCGGTGTGGTAAACACAGGCAAATGGTTTCTCGGTACAACACATATTGGGTAACGGATCCTGTAGTCATCTCAGCTCAAGTACTCATCTCATTTACGAAAACCATTAGTTAGAGTGAGATCTGCTGTTTCTGTGAGATGAAGAGGTACATTTGCTTCGAGTTTTCGCGCCGCTATAACAGCAGTTTTGAACAATTTTCGAAATCAGAGAGAAACGAAAAATATGTTTGATAAATATTTTGGCCTGTTGATCCTAAAGATTACATCGTGAGATAGAGACTTTGAGAGTTTCGTGATGGTCGAAATTATTCTACCGATAAAGCTCGCTGCGGCAGGCCCTACGAAGCGGTTACCCAGAACAGTGTCCAAAGTACATAAAACGAAGGCAAAATAAACGACAATAATATTACATAAAATTGTGCTGGATGACAGGAAAGAGAGAGTGCGCGAGATTGCCATAGTTGGGCAAAATTCTGCAGATGAGAAAGATATTCTGCCGCTTGGATCCGCACATACTTATTTAGCACTTAAAAAACGAACGCAAGCGCACTTCGAATACATGTTAAGCTGGATCCATTATTATACGTCAGAGAACAAAATGATTATCCGACAATGGGAAGAAATCGTTCTGCAAGGTGGCACGGAATGCCTGAAAGGGAGGCTGAATGGGTCGGAACGATCATGATGTCGGTTTTTTTTGGGATTATTATAGTATAACTGTGGAGGACTACATCAAAACAGAAAAAAAGTGTATGCGTTCTTAATTGAACGGTTAAAGACCGAAATCGCTCTGAAATGGTCATGAAGCACATGAGCAACGTTACCTTGGTTAAAATCGATGGTTTAGAGTTCCAACTACTTGCCCCTTGTTCACCTGATTTGGCTTCCTCGAGCTAATCTAATATATGTTTCCAAACCTCAAACTCTCTGGGAAATCGATGTGTTACCTGATACCATAACAACTCATAACGCTTGGTGACATGAAAAGGAGTTCTACTTGTAAAATGCTGTAAACGTACATGACTACAGAAATGTACTGACGAGAAATATAAAACCTTTTCTAGTCCACCAAATTGTGTTATGATCAAGGATGGCTTTTATCGTATCAAAGAACGCTCACTAGCAACTCTTCACACGATTCAATCAGTGCCATCAAAGAGAGACGGATATCATCGCAGCAACGAAAACCCGGCATGGCTCATTAAACATAGAATAGACACCAGTGCGAGAGCGAATTTCTCTCGATGACATTTCTGAGAATCAAAGGTTAGCACGCTGCTGTGGGGACCCTCTCTGAGGCAACAAACGGTCGCTTATTCTCGTTTCGCGATCCGATTCTATACAGGCAGTTGATAATTGTGATAGAATCATTTTACTATTGCCGCTTATTCTAACTATGTGTACGAGGTCTGTTCAAAAAGATCCCGGAATTTTTTAATTGCGCGCGTCTGGAGAGTCCGGTGGTCAATTTTTTTTTATTCTGTTAGTACATATATCCCTAATGTATGGTGAAATTTTCAGCTCTATTCATTGTTTACATTCTGTCTTGTAGCGGCTGGTGTAGACGTGTTTTTTTGAGCTCGGCGATTTTTGTTAGTTTAAACAATTGAAGAATTGAAGAGTCAAAGAATTTGTATTAAATTTTGCGTGAAAAATAAAATAAAGTGTAACCAAGTGTGCGAAATGTTACAGAGAGCCTACGGTGAGTCTGCTATGAAAAAACAAGTGTTTACGAGTGGTATAAGCGTTTCCAAGATGGCCGCGAAGACGTTGAAGACGACGAACGCTCCGGTCGACCCAGCACTTCAATAATCGATGAAAATGTGGGAAAAGTGGAAAAAATGATTATGGATGATCGCCGAATCACTATTAGAGAAGTTGCTGATGAAGTTGGCATATCAGTTGGCTCATGCCATCATATTTTTTCAAATGTTTTGGGCATGAAACGAGTGGCAGCAAAATTGATTCCAAAACTGCTGAATTTTGATCAAAAAAACAAACGCAGTACCATCGCTCAGGAGCTGTTAAACGACGGCAACGATGATCCAAATTTACTTGAAAGGGTCATAACTGGTGATGAAACATGGGTGTACGGTTATGATGTCGAAACAAAAGCACATTCGTCCACGTGGAAGCACCCAACGTCACCAAGACAAAAATCGCCGAGCTCAAAAAAACACGTCTACACCAGCCGCTACAAGACAGAATGTAAACAATGAATACAGCTGAAAATTTCACCATACATTAGGGGCATATGTACCAACACAATAAAAAATAATTTTGACCACCGGACTCTCCAGACGCGCGCAATTAAGAAATTCCGGAAACTTTTTGAACAGACCTCGTATATAACATTGGTATAAGTTGTGTCTATAAAAATGTATGTGAATGCTCCACACAAGGGTTTTGAAAATTATCTTGTCAACTTGCGATTCTCTCTTGGTAAATTCCACACAGCACTAATCATTATCAGACTGTCAATTTTTGTTAGGAGCCGTGACATACTCAGAGTATGAAGGAATGTAGAAAAATTCTCTCACGGTTCATGCTTTGAGAGACACGATTTCTTGCAGCATCTTCTACCGGTTTGAAAATGTTGTATACAATATAGATAAATATCGAGCAGCTTCTGTTAAATTTTCGGCAATCACCAACACTGGTTATGAAGCCTTGATCATAGACAATTCAATACAAGTAGATCGATTATTTCCACTGTTCACTGCCAAAATCATTGCAAATGTCAAAATATACTTTCGAAAATAATTCTATGAGAACTTTAGATGACCTCATATCATTGTCGGCGTTATTAGATTTATGTTATCAGATTTATATTGAATGTGTGAAAATTTACAAGTCAATAGTGTGATTCAACCAGTAATTCTAAAGTTGGTCTGCAGCAAACCAATCCGCGGGTGTTTATTTTTTTTTGTTTTTTCAATAGTGGTTAGTCATTTTGCGTTGTTTACAGCAATGCGAGCAGGAGAAACAGGATACTAGTGAGATCGTTCCTTAGAGACATTTCAATTTTTCTTTATTTACAGTGTCCTATTATATTTCTAGATTCTTTATTTTTCTTTATTTACAATGTCCTATTATATCGAGCTAGACAAAACTCCGTCGACTATTCATGGAATGTTTGATCGATGGATCTATTTTATTCGGGTTAAACGAGAAGTTTAAGGCGCGCGCATGAAGTTTATAACTGTGCAGATATTACTTGCGATCGTGCTTAACTAGAACGTGAGGCGGCTGTCCGGAAATTTACGAGTTTCGAAAGGAATTTCGTATTTTAGCAGAAAGCACATATTAATACAAAATACGACAAAATTGCAACGTATTCTTGGTAGCCGACTACCCAGAGCAATAAACACATGATAATATTATTCGGAAATTTACTCACAATTTACTAACCCCTTCCTGTGATGCATGTGGAAATGCAGAGAATTCCAAGTTGTTTCAGAATAACATTTTGCAAACTTAATTAGTTCTGATCATCAATAACGAAGTACCAACACACGGGCGGTCTGTAATGCTAATTTCTTAAAAAATCCCCAGGTTTTGAAATATTTCTTCAGACATTTACGAAAAATAATTATAGGATAGGGAAGAATAAACATCAACTGAAAATATATTTTATCTCTCTTTGTTTGAAGTATTTGTTGAACATGTGAATACGATTATCTACATTTTGAACTCTTGTATATGTTGTTTGGATTGTAAATGTTGAAGTTGACGTTGCTGTATCGAAAGTGATCAATTTAGTCGTTTTGAAAAAGCCTAATCCAAAGCCATGGTCCCATTCGGACTCCTATTTTATTCTTAAAATAATAAGGATGTGACTATTTTTTATGCACTTTACATGAGAAACACAGTAGTTGTAGAATAATTATGTATTTATCATTTGGACTTTATTTCGAACATTTTTTATTAACAAAGTTACGCATTCACGTTACTGCAAACCGCTTATCAACGGGATATTTCCTAAACCCAATGATTTTGGTGGTTTTCTTGTTTTTTCTGTTGTTCATCTGGTTGCTTCTTTCTCGTTTTAATTATTTTAGTTTTTGCAATGACTGAACGAAAACATATATTGGAGAAGCCAAATGAATGAAAAACTAACAGAAAAGATGATTTATTGGAAAAAGATACGCTCAGAGACAGGACTCGAACCTGCGTTCTTATGCATTCCGTGCATACGCGCTACCATTTCGCCACTCTGAATCTTGTTTTAGTCACTCTAAAACGCCAGTCAGACATGGTACAACGTACATCGAACATGGTCTACATCCTGGCCGTCACCCGACCGATACCTTACATCAAAACATCTTCTCTGTCCATCAAACACTAGTCTGCTCGCTTTATACCTATTTCTCCGATCAAGCATTGAGTATTCTCTTCTTTTGTTTTTGTTTTTGTTTTTTAGCTTCTTTATTTTTTGTTCCGATTTAAATTGAGTTTATTTTAGTTTGTCTTTGTTCGCTTTTATCCTGTTTTTTCTATGATTCTTTGGAGCTTTGTGTTCGAAGTTTTGCAAATCAATCAAAAAATATCACTCAAAGACATGCTGGAAAATTTTCAAAGAGCAAAATGACGAAAAATGTCTATAAATGATAAAAAGCACTGTAGTTGCGTAATTTTCCTTAAGCTCCAAAATAAATTCTGCGATTGACAGTCAGAGAGCATAGATTATAATACGGGAGAAAAATAGTAGCCAACCTTTCAATTGTCAATAAAATAGAAGTTTTTAAAACCTACTACCGACTGATATTGTGGTAGCACGTAAACTGAAAAACATCCGGGTGGAGCATGGTCTACCTAGTATTATAATATAATATTAAAAGATATTTGTATGTTCAATTATAAAAGTAATAATTCATGTATTCGTCACACATTGCTAATTTATGAATCCTGGTTTGATCGTTTAGAGCTTCAAGCTTTAAGTGGAATATAATCTACGGATATAATCTCAAAAATGTAGCATACACAAGAAAAAAAACTGTGTCTAATGAGTATCAGTAACTTAATACTCATTTATTTCCAAAGAAATTTTACTTGCCTACCTAATGATTTACACATTTAAACTTCAAAGAAAAAGTGGCATCACTGCATGTCCGTTTAAAACTAATTCCTGCTGTGCGAATGTCATTTCATCGGGTCATTTTGCCGAATGTCATTTCGGCGAATTATTCGATAGTCTTCATATCGTGATTGGAATTGATTTGAAATGAAGACTTATAAAAAATGATAATGTTTACTCCCGTTTTGTTGAACTACAATCGTACTTCTGAAAAAAACCAGAAAGATTTGAATGATTTTTTAACTTTCTTTTTTATTTTTTTTATAATCTTCAGAACGAAATACCCAAGAAAACTTGTAGACTTTATTAGAGTATCTACCAGGTAATTGTTTGTGGTATTTCCCAATAACTGAGTGCAAATGATAAAAATATCGAATGCGACTTCGCCACATCGTTTTACTCGTGTGCTATACGACCTAACTGAAGTAAAGAAACCTAGTATGTATGCAAGAGGCTGCCGCTTCAGATGGCAGGTCGGCGGCCAACTTGGAGCTTTGGTAAAGGTAATTCGGTAATGTCGCTGTACCACATTCAATTATCCAGGAGACATAAAATCAAATAGATAATTTGCAGAATTTGCAGTTTTCTAATTCATTATGTGATGTAAACGAAATTATCCTTTCGGCGAAATGACCTCTTCGGCGAAACTACTTTCGACTAAATGACTCATTCGACAAAATGACCCGCTCCCAGTGGCGTACCGAGGAATTTTGACGCCCGGGGCAAAATGATATTTACCGCTCGGTTTAGTGAGCAAAAACAAAAAAAAACACTGAACTTCTAATCCGGAAAGATGACTTGGACGATCAAAAAAATAAAAAAAGTTCCCAAGGATTAATTTGCCGGCACCTAAAAACATTACGAGTGCCCCCTTCGTCCCTCCTTAGATACGCCACTGCCCGCTCCCGGTGTACTAACATTACAAACGATCAAAAATGTTGAAAGTTTTGTTACAGCCTTCACTCACTTGGCATTAAGTGGCAGGTTTTCATTGTGCCATGATCGCAGAGCCACCTAAATTGCACCTCCAGTGCAGCTGTCCCTGAATAACGCACCCGATAATTTTTTCAAGTGCAATTTACATTCCATTTAACATTAATATTCTTTTAGGTTGTTTTTAATAAGTACGTTTAATCTAACTTATACCTTCAATGTTAATTTATCATGGTCATCAAATTTTGCATTTTGTGTCGAAGCTTCTTTAGTATCTATTAGTTACATACCTCTTACGTATAATTAATGAATAATGATGTTTTGTAGTATGTATAGTAATTAATATTGTATTAAACTGATTGTACAGATTTCTGATTTGTTCTGGATTTGTAACTGGCATAAATTTCTGGAACAAACTTCTACCAATTTTTCATTGGTATACGACATCGGTTAGGATCGTTTGAAGCAACCTGCTTTAACAAAACATGTTTTCCGCATCTTAACAGATATCAATTTCGGGACAAATAGACTTAATATTTTGTATCTATCTTGTTTTTCACTAGTAAACGTTTTCCATTGCTGCAATTTATGTGTTTCACATATTTTACCAAACTCAGCCAACTCACCCAAGTCCAGAGGTTGGTTGACCGATTTATTTTCTTTCGCATTTTTTTGTTAATAACTTTTTCCCTGATATTTCATAAGGAATCAAACAATTAACAAATGTGCTCAAGGGTTGTATTCCGAATACGATTTGGCGCGAAATGTATTTTTTAGAGCACTGTAACAAAACGTACTACTATCGTCTGTTCCATCTTACTCGAGCAAGTACTAATAGTTGAATCAATGCACTTCACACACACAGGCAGCTCAAGGGGAAATAAGTGAAAAGGAAAGGTGATAACTCGTTCATCAAGCATTCTAGTGAAATCACTGAGGGAGTTAAATAGGAGTAAACGTTTCCCAATCTGATTTACGACCTATTTCTTGGATAGGTACATTGTTTGTGCTTCACTGATTCTATTCATTGCCCATGCATAGCCGAAAAAGGGCGGATGTATTGAATGGAACATTATGTAGGATGAAACAACACAAGCTAGCGATTTGTTAAAGTTCCAATATAGTACATGTAAAAGTTTTCATTTGTAAGAATGGACAAACTCAGACTACCGATAGATTTAATTCATTGAAATGAACAGCAACTGCTCTTTCCGGTAAGGAAACACAGTTTGACTTCCATCCAACTTCGCAAGAAATCAACCAGAAATAGGACTGAATCGACCTTCCCGCTAGACGAGGGTCGATGAATGCTTTCTCATTAGATCAGATTAGATTCGTGCGCCGCCACGCCACGCCGCCGCCTACGATAATTTTGACACGCCGCCAATTTAAGAAAAAGCACTAAGCATTTCCCGCCTACTTATACTGAGTAGAGATAAATATTCATTCTGAAAACTTTCTCCCCTTATAACATGCAATTATTTATCATTTGAAAACACTTAGACAAATGTTATATCGGTCAAAAATATAGCTCTGGATTCATTTTGTTCAGATGTTTGTTTTGAAGAAAACGTTGAAACAGCTTAATAGAATTTTTCTAAAACACTCAATTTTGGGTAATTAATTTTTGCAGCTTTATTAACTAAAATATTCAACATATTCTATTTGAGAAAAATAATAACATACAGAAGTATCCAAAGATTCGGTGCTATTCTCAACCAACATAATCAATATTCTCGTCCATATCACACTTCGTGATTTCAGGCTTTCTCTTTGTATCATCCAGTGATTGTTAAATGTACTCGTATATTTTCCGCATTGACAGGATTTAAAAACAAATTGAACTTAAATCCTATTGAAATTAATAATTTTGAAAAGATGACCCGAAAAATAAAATATCCAATATCAAGCTACATTGTTACCGACAATACTGACAACACTTTTTCTACCACCCTGCAGTAATCTTGATTTCAACAACTTGTACTTGCTTATGTCAATTTCAACCAATCACGAGCTGGTCCGAAATTGGTCCTAAAAGTGGATTAACAATTGTCAGGTCCTGTCCTAGGTATATCCCATTGGCCATTGGTCTGTGGAAAATTGATATATGTAAGTGTTTACTGAAATGGTAATTTTGAAACCATACTTACGAATTATACCTTAAACTCGATGATATCGAAACGGTACTTTAAAAGGGATCACTCAATAAAACCGATGTTTACCTTCTTATATTGAAATGATATAGCATTAATGAAACCAGTAGAATATCACCTGACAGTGGTAACGTGAGTAACAGAGTCGCACCGATAACAACAAGTGGAACTGTCATTAAAGATAGGCGGAAAAAAGCATAACGTGTTCACATATATGACAATTCATAGTTCAGTTAATTAGCACATCATATTTCTCGTTTTTATCATACGGTAATCAATCAGGCTCTAGCGATTAGGAATGAAGATTCATCCCTCGGTACTACATACTTTTTGTACTGAATTGATATTATTTGTTGAATTTATTAATTCGTTTTGTACGAATAAGTTGAATCGGAGTTTCGAATGAGGAGCAGAGATGCCAGATCTGCAGATTTATCTGTAAATCTGCAGATTTCGAACATTGTGGAGACTTTTGCAGACTTTTGAAAATCGAGTTTTTCGCAGACTCTCGTCAAAATGTACAGACTTTTGAAATTGTCGCGACTTATAGCGTATCATACTTTATAGAGAAATTGCTGCCAGCAAGACATACTTGCTAACTGTTTTCGGATATACAGACTTTTGCAACGCTGTCTGAAGATATTTGAAATTTTTACCAGGCATCTCTGATGAGGAGACCCTTTGAAAACACTTGTAAGTAAGTAACATAAAATATGAATTGATACTAACGAGTCTAAAACGAAACGTAAAGAAAAGTAAAAACGGTTATGTGCCCTAAGCACAAGCATTGGCTAGCCCCTAAATGATGAATTGATAGTTAAAATAGCCATACTGAATTACATTACAGATATAAAGCAATGCAGTCAACTACTATCAGAGAAGATCGTTTTCCTCTTCCTAAAGTAACCGTTCCAACACCCATTGAATGCTACCAGAGTACAAGCGTTACGAGATGCATCAAGTCGCGCGCGCGGGTAAGGTACACATAAAATAGAGAGTACCTACTATTTGACCCTTTTTAAACGTAATTTTGAGTCGTGTTCAATTTTTTCTTTCATAAGCTCTTTCCGTTATTGTCAAAGCTTAAAGAACGGAACCACCCAACAGAGAGAGTTTTGTTCGACAAAACTAAAACTAATTTAATCGCATTGACCCTGAAATTGAATCAATACTACCAACCTAGTATGTGAAACAAGAGTAACTACAACACCTATTATTAATAACGAGTCGCATGAACAACAAAGATGAAAGGCCAAAGGGTCAAAACACTTACTATGTTTAGATATTTTGCTCACAAAAAAAGTTATAGTCAAATTTTCGTATTTTTCGCATTCAACAAAACACCAACATTAAAGCTTTCTCAACCAACTATAAAAGGTCTTAGCCGATTAAGTGACATAATAAATAATGTACCAGTATAAATTAAAGACATCAGAGTGAATTATCGTAAAGGTTAATTATGGTTATAGTAAACCGTAACCAAATAACGGAGGTTGAGCTTGTTTATACATTTTTAGCTTTATTTTTTACATATTTTTACATTACATGTATGCATGTATGTATGATATGCTTTTACATTCTACGGTAGATTTGAAATGCCATTGAACGAACGTTGTCCCGGGTTGGCGGTTCAACGCATAGGACGCTGGTCTTACAAGCCAGCTGTCGTATGTTCGAGCCCCGAAAAATATGCTTCTTTATAAAAAAAATACTGTTGTACAAGCTCAGTAATGACTGCAAAAGTGTTATCTGAACTCTGCTTCATCAAAAAGAACCATTTTTTATTGGGTTGCTGAATTTAAACCTGAATATGTGACAACGGATGAAACATGGATCCATCACTTCACTCCGGAATCAATACGATCATTAACTGAGTGGATTGCAGCCAGTACAACAGTCAGCTGGGAAGGATATGGCTTCGGTATTTTGGGATGCACATGGTATAATCTTTAGAAAGGAAAAACAATCAATACTGAATATACATGACGTTGTAAGATCCTTTGAATGCAAAAAGCAAGGAAAAATGACCTCATTTGTCGAAGAAAAAACCACTACCTGTACAATTCACCGATTCACAAGGCAACATACAAGCCGTAGTGGTGACTAGTGGCTATTTGCTGATCTAATAAAAAAAGCTCCCCGATAAGAAATTCAACTCAAGTCGCTATCTTGGATTTCGTAACGACCTTAAACATTGTTTTCCATCGTTCATTATATTTAAATGCCGAGTTAGATCGGCAATTCGACATTTTACTGATTGTTCAGCAATCCACATGCTCTTTTCCGAAATTCGTTAAAATAATACCTTTGCAATACGAATTAATTTAGCCGAAGTTGTGCATAACATTAGGGTGAACTTGTCAGTGAACAACAAATATCGTTTGCCTAGATTTCGAAGTAAGTTTTTACTGGAACTCTAATGTATCTTTTTGATTTTGCAAAACACCACGTCGCCATTGCTCGTGGAGATAAAAAATATATTAATTGAATGAAGGAAAAAGATTTTTACATTTAGTGAAAAGATAAGTGAAATCAAAAACTATCTACATTTCATACATATTCATAAATATGTGTGTATTAAAAAAGGGGTTTTTACGAAAAACAGTAAACCGCCATCTTGTATTTTAAGCGACCCTTGATTATCGTTTTGAGATACCTATTCATCAAATCCTTTCCGAAAATGGATTTATTTTTGTTTGTTTTTTTTTATTATAGCCTTAACATTAAGGTCATTTCGCCTCTTCGGGCCAGAAAAACTTTCTAACCCTATGTGCGGGGTTAGGAATCGAACCCGAATTACATGAAAGACAGTGACTAACCCATCACACTATACCCGTCCCCCTGTTTGTATTGTAAGGGTTTCTTAAGGTATATCGATGAATCGAAAGTCACCATCTTGGATTCTGAATCGAGCTCAACTTTTTATCATATAAATTTCGAAAATAAAGAATACTGTCATAGCACACATTGCTATTACGCTCCCACAGGACACCCTTTTAACTTTGTTCCGGTCAGTCGTTTGGCCGCGCACTTTGAAAACGGCGGAACAATCAAGAACATCCAGGTTACTCGGATAAAATGGAAGAAATGCGCTGATTCCAAGTTCGTTTCCACTGTGTGGGTGGACGCTTCATCATGAGAAAGGTTCGAACAGAAAAAAATGCAGCCATTGATGTTTCATGAAGCAATTGTAACTATGAAAGAACTGTTAAACTTATTGTAGTACGAATTACAGGTTTTTTCGGTGTGCCATTTTCATCGAATACATTCTGTTACAGTAAGGAAAAGGAAACTATTGCTAGCTTAGTGCTAAAATGATTGTAAATCTTTAATATTAGGTGAAAATCGGAGGCAGTAAGAGTGCTTGAAGTACTGTGAAAATCCTTTAAGTGCATGCTTTAAATGATTTATACTGCAAAGCTGTGATAAACTGATTGTAACGTACTGTTATGCTGAATGCTTTGCACATTTTCAAGCAATTTTTTTTTCGTTCTTTTAGTCCTGGTTTTAACCTTACAATGGTAGTTCACCGGGGGGAAGAATAACTTGTTCTTTTCTGAGGCAGTCAAGAAAAGGAGATGAAAAAGTGCATTATATATCAGACAGAAGCATGTAGGCTGCCGGGGTGTGCTTCTACTATTCGTGTAAGCATTCGTACCATCATTAGGGGGTAATCTATTTTTCATTTCTTTTGTTTTGCTGCATTTCATGTTTACAATATTGGAAACAGTTTGTCCATGCAACAAATACGTGGTGATGGATGAACGCCGCGACTTGTATAATCTCTAAATTGATTCAGTTTCGTTTTAAGTTTTCGTTTTTAATGAAATGGGATTTGTTTCATTTTAAATAAAATGTATTTTGAAAGTTCGTGTACGTGTTTCTTATACATTATCATAAGTCGATAAATGCTTCAATACATTTTCTTCAGCGATATAACAGATGCTTTAACTCTTCAACTTGCAATAAAAATACTCAATCGATTATACTATGCAGAAGGCGAGTAGTGCAACATTGTTAATGATTATCATTAAAATTCATTGTCGGTAAGAAATTCACTGTCACATGAGAAAAATTATTATATTTTGATTAGGGTTTATTAGGATGTCAATTGTAATGTCGCTTTTGGAAAAAATAATTTTTCCAAATTGCAAACAGAACGGTCTGTAAAGTGGTTTCACCGTCTTCTGAAACCATTCACACGTTCAAGAACAGATGTCATTCGTATTAGTGTTTCGTTACATTGCTTTTTCGAGGAAAAATATCTTCTCAAATGCAAGCAAACCAGCTAAAATATCCTGTGTGCCGTAAAATGGAATCATTCGCTAATACGAACAGCTAATCAGGAGATAGCTAGACGAATCGCTTTAATTAAATCTGGTTTGGTAGAAAATGTGATTCTATCAAGCAAATATTTCATTAAGTATACAGAAAGAGAGGTTTAAAAGAGTGCTGTTTCGTCATCCGTTAGACTGCAACCCATTTGGTCGAAGAAAAACTGATCAAAGTACCGTGAATCAAATACTAGAGAGAATACGGTTTTAAGCATTCAGGAGTAATGGGAAAATCCTGGGCAAATAGTGTTTCTTACACATTTAGAAAAAATCGTGTAAACTCTATGACCGACATATTCGAGCATCAACATTGACAAATTCGCCCTTATTCTGAATAATGACGTATCGTTTTTTTGATCGTATTTCATTCGTATTCTTAATAACGCTAGCAAAATCAAAGGTAGCCAGTATTCGACCGAAACATATTCGATCGAAAAACCAATACGCCGTTATTCAGAATAAGGGCGATTATTACAGTAGAGATGGTCGGGTATAGAAATTCTTATACCCGAACCCGACCCGTACCCGAGTGATCAGCAAAAAAAATTACCCGTACCCGACCCGTACCCGATTAAAAATTAAAAAAATTACCCGTACCCGACCCGTACCCGATCAATAATAAAAAAAAATTACCCGTACCCGACCCGTACCCGAAAAAAAATAAAAAAATTTACCCGTGCCCGACCCGTACCCGATTAAAAATTACCTGTACCCGTACCCGACCCGAATGAGTAGTAAAAATTTTACCAAAATTCAGTATGGAAAAAATAAAGTGTTTTAGATATCGAGCCGTATCAGGCTCTAGTTGGTTAGAAAAATACATTAAAATGCTTGTTATAAATAAATACAATGTGAAGCATGAATAATGTAATGTAACTTTTTTTTAAACATGCAAACCATTTTCGTTCAGCGGAAGGATACAACTAAGTTTCTGTCAAATCAGAAGTGACATTGAGGTTACCAATGTCGAAATAACCGCTAGTTCAAAAACAAATGTTAGATGGCGGACCCTGCAGATTTTCAATGTCTTTGGTATTTTATACTCATTAACAAATGTCAACAAAAGGGAGTAATAGTAGTCAAATATTTCGAGAAGCATATTTACCCAAAATGTCGTAATACCCGTTGTATTCAATTTTGGGTAGGTATGGTTTTTACGAAACAGTGCGACTTTTGATCCAATTCTTTAGAACCACAAGTAAGCGTGCTCATTATCTTGACACACAAATAAAAATTCACATTCAAATCACTTGAAAAATCACGTAAAGTAGTTCCAAATGTCAAATTGAATATTATACGTGACGAAAATGAATGTTATGCGAACATCCCCTAAAATGAATAGTGTGTTATCAGTTCGTTTACGTGAATTGACCAAAGAATCAAACAATGTACGTGTATTCCCGGTGTGAAAAATTCAATTTTGAAAATGGTGAACAGTGAGTCCTTCAAGTGTAAGTAGTTTGAACATTCGTAGGAAATTTTTTTGGTTACAATTTTTTACTACAAAGCAAAATGAATTATGATTTTGATTTAAATTAATTTGTCAACTATGCCCGTTTTATAAGCCTCACAAACCCACACCCACGATGTTATCGGTAGCTGGTGGTTTTTACAGCCATTGAACCGGTGGAACCCTCAACGAGTGAACACGGTGAAAATTTGAGCATTTCGCGAGAAAAGATTTTCACCCGTACTTTTGCGACTCCACGTTGTCACGCATCGAGATTTTCACTTGTTGTTCAGTGAAAAGAAACGAAAATTAACTAGCAATATAGCCCAACTTGCTGTGCCATCAATCGGTGTCATTTCAAGTGAGGTGACACCACCCAAAAGTGTAGAATAAGAAGAACTTCTATCCAGATTTTCTGAATTAAATGTTCATGTTTTTATGGTAAGAATCCTAATGATTTTTAAGAAAATTTTGAAAATCTCCAACCAATATTTAAAATAACAGTTTTCTGGTATCTAAATGTGATATGAGTACTACACTACATTTTATATTCTATCCATCCTTGCATATCAGTCCCATATGGGAAATCGCCATGTTGAGAAAAAGACGATCAAAAGTTTATTTCCGAATTTTTTTATTTATTGTGCTCCCTAATGCTGGTCCCGGGTTGGCGGTTCAATGCATAGGACGCTGGTCTTACAAGCCAGCTGTCGTATGTTCGAGCCCCGATCTGGAAGGATTTTTAGTGTCAGTAGGATCCATAGTACTAGCCATGCAATGATTCTGTACGCTAAGAATCGGCTGCGAAGTCTGTTGAAACAGAAAGACCAAATTCCACGGAAGGAATGTAATGCCAAGACTTTGCTTTGCTCCCTAATGCTGAATGTATTATTACTTGAAATATCGGTAATACACCTTTGCTGTTCCAATATTGCAACAAATGAAATTATTGAAATTTTGCACTGAATGGGACTGATATGCGGGTACTTTAGCATATGGGACACAGAAATGAGTTGATATTTCTTTATATTTTACTGAACAAACCCTCAACTTTCATTGCAATTTCTGAGAGTATATTGAGGAAAGACTCCATTCCTCAAGCTAACTCAAAATTGGCGAAAATCGATATGAGACTGATATGCGAGTATGGGCAGTATATGAATCAAATAATTTTTACTGGATTGTGCATTAAACAGCTTTAAAATAGCAGTCCATTAAAACCTACGTGAAAAGTAGATTCCGACCGCAACATCATAGAGCTAAGGCAGTGTGTCTTATTAAATATGTTATAAACAAAGTAGGGCGGGAAATAACAGTTCGGCTGAAAAGTTCGTATCGTTTAATAGAAACACACATTTTTTTTTCCAAAATTCGTTTTTATTATTCAACATAATTGCCAACAGAGGGGATACAGCGATTATAGCGATCTTCCAACTTTTCGATACCATTTTTGTAGTACGATTTGTCCTTTGCCTCAAAATAGGCCTCAGTTTCAGCGATTACCTCTTCATTGTTTCTAAATTTTTTACCAGTGAGCATTCTATTGAGGGCTGAGAACAGGAAAAAGTCACTGGGGGCCAAATCTGGAGAATACGGTGGATGAGGGAGCAATTCGAAGCCCAATTCGTTCAATTTCAGCATGGTTTTCATCGACTTGTGACACGGTGCATTGTCTTGATGAAACAAAACTTTTTTCTTCTTCAAATGAGGCCGTTTTTTTGAAATTTCGTCCTTCAAACGCTCTAATAACGCTATATAATAGTCACTGTTGATGGTTTTTCCCTTTTCAAGGTAGTCGATGAAAATTATACCATGCGAATCCCAAAATACAGACGCCATAACCTTACCGGCCGATTGTTGAGTCTTTCCACGCTTTGGGTTCGGTTCATCGCGTGCAGTCCACTCAGCTGACTGTCGATTGGACTCCAGAGTGAAGTGATGGAGCCATGTTTCGTCCATTGTTATATATCGACGAAAAAAATCGGTTTTATTTCGATATAACAGCTCCAAACACTGCTCAGAATCATCAATTCGTTATTGTTTTTGATCGATTGTGAGCTCACGCGGCACCCATTTTGCACAAAGCTTTCTCATATCCAAATATTCGTGAATGATATGTCCATCACGTTCCTTTGATATCTTTTGGGTGTCAGCTATCTCGATCAACTTCACTTTACGGTCATTGAAAATCATTTTGTGGATTTTTTCACGTTTTCATCGGTAACAGCCTCTTTTGGACGTCCACTGCGCTCATCGTCTTCGGTGCTCATATGACCAGTCGAAATTTTGCAAACCACTTACGAATGGTTGCTTCGCCCGGTGCAGAGTCTGGATAACACTCATCAAGCCATTTTTTGGTATCGGCGGCACTTTTTTTCATCAAAAAGTAGTGTTTCATCAACACACGAAATTCTTTTTTTTCATTTTTATCACAATAACAAAAGTAGCTTCACTCAAAATGCAATATCTCACAAACTAATAATCAGACAGCTGTCAAATTTATACACGTATCTTTTGAAGGTTGGTACTAACTGAAAATGGTATGGATTTATTTCTAGTGGCGCTCTCTAATAGAAACGATACGAACTTTTCAGCCGATCTGTTATTCACATAACTTTTCACGTAACTATGATTGATCTTTTTTTTTAAATGAAGAAAAAAATGTTTTTTTCTGGAAAAAGATGGCAGTTGACAGGTCTGGTCCTAGGCGCGAATGTCAAAACCCCTTGAATCAAATTGATTATTTTTCGGAAGAACTGTTTTGCAATTAAAAAATCTCGTCAACGTGTAAACGTATTTCTGTGAAGTACAAATGGTCGGGTAATCGATCCGAAAAAAAAATTTACCCGTACCCGACCCGTACCCGAGTGAGCAGTAAAATTTTTTACCCGTACCCGACCCGTACCCGAGTGAGCAGTAAAATTTTTTACCCGTACCCGACCCGTACCCGATTGAAAATAAAAATTTTTACCCGTACCCGACCAAAAACCCGTCGGGTACGGGTACGGGTCGGGTTTCGGGTAAAATACCCGATACCCGACCATCTCTATATTACAGCTGATGTCACACAAGATTTTTTCCTTGTTGAAACATGTAATTTTACGTGTCTGCTGTAAATGTTGGGTATTTCAATAGAGTCTTTCTCGTAAAATTCAATTATTTAACAAATTACGTTCTTATGAATTGAGTCATATGTGGACTTACGTCAGCTGCAAATTTCAATTCACATATTTTTTGCTGCATGGTTGAAAAAACCAAAGAGAATTCCGGCAAACGGTACTTTTTCGCTGTTTGACTGGTTGCACCGACTTTCCTGCCAAGCGCCCTTCCACGTCCTTTGGAACTTCTTGTCGCTCAGGGTCGTCGGTCATCCAGAACCGGGCTTTCTTTCGAAGCTCTGATTGTTGTCTAATAGTGTCAGGATGTTGTAGATGCCAGAACGGGCATATCTGGCGTGCACAAAGTGTTTGTTTTCGACACGGCGAGGTGTCGTTCTTTGAACGAGTGCATTTCCGAATGGAGTTGCGTAACTGTTTTGCCATCATGGTTAGAGTTCGACTGATAGAGATATCAAATTTTGTCTGCTGATTCATGGGTTACTATGATTGATGCTGCATGGGTAGTTTCGTCAGTGCGGGTGAAGGCAAACCCATGAAAAATCAGCAATTTTTGTCCGTCTTTTAAATGAAAACGTCATTCTATTCGCAATGTTGTTGCCGCATGAAAGCAGATACACAGATCAAAATATTTTGTGAATTTACATTCATTTTCATGCACATAGCGGTTTGTAAATATACAGTCTTGTTCAATCAAACACTAAATGAATCTTAATGTAATTTTACATCAATCATGGTTTTAAATCAAATTTTCGTTTCAACTGATGTCTATTTCATAGTACTATCGGTTTACATGTCGTGTAAGTTTCATCTTTTCTTTCTGTGTAGGGCATATTTTGAGCGTGAAAAAAAACTGTACTTAAATCTACAATCTACTAACTTCAAGAAATTGGAGGATGTGTAATTTATCAAGATTGGTTAAGAAATATGACAACTCAAAGTTACCGTTTCAACTTTTTTATGCTTGGTGCTCCGCATAACCTTTCAGGCTTAGTATTAGGAATGTTAAGATGTCCTCTTCGCTAGTATTGATAGCGAAGGTGAAAACATCTTCTGCTATGGAACAAACTAAATTTTCTCTCTCGTTACGAGTTTGTGTACAAAGCTTGTTTCGATCCACGTAGTGGTGTAACATTGCTTTTCTCATATGACACGTATTTTCGTATAGGGGAGACCGGGGCTAATTGGCCGAACGGCCGTTTGGCAGAGCAGCTTGTCTGAAAAAGCTCTTGTGCGCAGTGGTGACATCTATAATTATTTTGGTGGAACATTAGGTCACCCTTCTACCGATGTAATTTTAAGGTGTTTCTGTGTTGTCGTTTGTACAGGAGCACGTTTTTTTTTTCATTTTTCGGCACTGGTGAGTAAATTTCTGTTTTTGTAAAGTAATACGTGTAACGTGGATCAATTTATGTTTGATTTCCAAAAACGTGAGTATTCAAAACTTTACAAAATGGCATATTGGTTTTCAGTATAACTTTACTTTTATTTTTGTTAATCATGATTGTTCTCGAAAACATTCGTTGGGGCAGGTTGGCCGAGTTTTGTGCGGGGTTGATTGGCCGAGTTGTAATTTTGGCTTAGAGTAAAGTGCACTTGGATATTCGTGAAATGTTATCCTTTTTTTGGACGGAATTGGATTGTATGTTTATATTGATGATCATAAGGAAAATATACATGAGAAAGAGGTAATGGAAATAAATTAAAATCATTGACAAATAGAAATAAGAGACTAGAATCATTAAAAGTTGGAAACTGTCGATAGAAAATATGATTCCAATATTGTATGCATCAAATGCCATCAAAACTTTTAGCATTTAGAGTTCCTGACAGGATTTCTCGCACATTGACCCAACCCCGAACAAAACTCGTTCATCAGTATAGAATCTGCTGCAGATGTAAGCCATCCTGAAAATAACAGACCTCTCCCCAAGGCTGATTCGGAGAAGCGTCAAGATCGTGAATCCCGAAATTAATCGAAAATTTTAACAATTCTCTAATAAAAGCAGCATTGGAGCAGTAAAAAATGGAACCAAGCGTAAGCGCGAAGGCTGGTGGAGGGAAAGGTAGAAAGGAAACTGAAAAAGTTCACTAATGCGGTCGAAACTAATTCCAGAAGAGTTAAAAAGACTCAAAAGACTTTATTATGTAAGTACGTGACTCAAGTTTTTTCACGTACTTACATAATAAAAATGATGCATACGGACTTTTTTAACTAATGAAAACGTTTATTGATACAATTGATGTGTTTCACATATTTTTTTAAACTTGACCAACCTACCTCGGCTCTGGGGTTGGATTGCCGATTTTGTTCTCCGCATTTGATTGTTAATAACTATTATCCTGATTTTCATTCAGGAATGAAAAAAATCACACATGTGCTCAAAAGGTGTATCTTCATGACAGAGCAAAGCGTTCATCAAAATGTCTAACTAGAAAGCGTACAGAAATTCCGAAAGCGAAACTCGGCCAACTGACCCCGGTCTCCCCTATGATACTGTTTTCCTTAGAGTACTTTTGAATCTTGAATCAAAAACAAAAAAGTTAGCTTTGGTATAAACTAGCATGCCCTACAAATTGAAACAGTTCTCGAATCGGTTATATTTCTGATAAAACGAAGTGACATTCATTGTTACATGTATCTTCGGAATCGAGGTCCGGGAAATAGTATAGACGAAGACAGCTCTAATGGCCAATAACTGGAATGATTCATAAACTGGATTAGTTTTGAGTCAGATTTAGAAGATTTTCTGAAGTTGTTTATAGCGTAACTCTAAATGATAATTTGAAATGTAAGGAACTCATCACTCTGCAATTCAGGAAACGAAAGTCGAATCCGGATAACATTCAGAAGTTTTGTATGTGGTCATAATACCATCCATTCGAACTTAAGCTCATGAAAATCGGTTCAGTCCTTATTTTTAATAGGCACCAGAATCGACGGACCAATAGTTCAGGAACCGGAAGTCGGTTAGATTGAACCTCAAATAACAAGTTCTAAGAATTGGAATAGTTTCTACTACAATACTGACGAGTGAAGTGGTCTTACAAGCCAGTTGTCGTGTGTTCGAGGCCTAACCTGGAAAAATTTTAAGTGTCAGTAGGACCGTAGTACTAGTCATGCAATGATTCGGTACACTATGAATCGGCAGCGAAGTCTGTTTAAAAAGAAAGGCAAAGTTCTCCAAATGAATGGAATGCTAAGACTTTGCTTTTACCTTATAATACCGGAACCGAAGATCAGATCCAGACATAATTGAGAACGTTTTCAGAATACTGTGAGACCTTTCATTAAAATCTAAATTTGTGAAAATCGGCCTAACTTACTTTATTATAGTTCCATTTTAGAGCTTTTGGCCTCTATTCACGATACTTTCGGAGCTAGAAACTCAGAGCCGGAATGACAGAATTTAGAATACTTGATTAGATGCTATAACATACATTTCAGAAAAGCCAGTTAATAATCCAAGATTTCAAAGTCGAAAGGTTCTTACTGTTTCATCACGTTCAAAACAAAAACTCTGTTTTGCCTTTCTCTATAGAAAGGTATTAGAATTGTTGGTAAAACCGACTTTCGAACGGAGCCTTAGAGCCCCATAGTGTTATATACCATTCAACTCAGCTCGACGCAATCGGAAAATATCTGTGTATGCACTTTTCGAAAATATTTTTACCGTTCAATTTTCTCAGAGATGACTCAACCGATTTTAACAATCTCGTTTGAAAGTATAATAGTATAAGTTACGTAACCGACAAAACACGTTTTTTTTTCTATCTGGCAATATTCTCAGAGATAGCGTAACCGATTTTAACGATCTTAAGCTCGTTTGAAAGTTACTATTGTGCTATTAATCAAGTTCGAAGATCAAATGGCTGTCACTTTCGGTTCCGGAGATATAATGGTATAAGTGACGTAACCGTCAAGACAAGTCTAGGCTCAATTGAAAGCTGCTGAATTATAAACCAAGTACGAATATCGAATGGTTATCACTTCTGGTCAGGGTTTGGATGAATGAAGCAGTGAAGATGAGTATACATGCTTCACGGTGTATGATATTCATGAATATACCTGCTTTATGAACCATGTCGCTTTTGAGGAAGCGTGAGCAGTGCGGTAAAATTTCATTTTCAATCGAATAATATAAGATGAAAATGAAATTTATGGCCGCTGACAGTCAGCATATCCCTACTAATTCATTTGACTTTTGCTGCCATTTTCAAGTGAAGCTCCCGGAATTCATCGTCAGTTGATTAATCGTACCTAGTCATTTGAAGTTTTGCTTGTTCAGTTTCGAGTGCCAAGTAGTCTACCTGCTTCAATGCCTTCGCTCTTGGTAGTAAGTAAATTCGAACGAATAGAATTATAAATGGAGTAAAGTATTAAAAATGAAAACTAAAGGAGGAAACAATTAATTTATGTGTATTCTGTGATTGATATTTCCGCTATCTGGTTTGTCTTTCATCTATTATCTTGAAACAATTCGAATGTTTACATGAACCTCATTTGAAGGCCGCTCTCACACTATTGAAAATATATTTTGTCATTTCAAGAGATCAACTGACGGTGGTTAAACTGAGCCTCAATTGAAGAGAAACGAGTGATGAATTGAATGCTGCCCGTTCGGGCCGTGTGTCAGAGATTGAAGTTTACTGCCATAGAGAGATCGTCAATGTGTTCCACATTCAGTTTCAATTGAATTGAATGAAATTTTACAGCACTGAGCGTGAGCCTTGTTGCTTTATTGAAGTGGCTGTCCATGCACGAGAATAGAAGAGAGCGAACAATATTCACCCCTACTACTGTTTCTCCTTCTCTCGGTAAGAGAGAAGCTCTAGCCCCATAATTCACTGCAAACAAATTAGCTTCACGGTGCAAGATAGTGATGAAGATTGAATATTCTGTTTTCGCTAGCAGACTGATGACTGGCTCTTAACTGTCGCATGTTTCTTCGAGGTCCGAACGCGATTCACATACATACAGGTGTGCACTGCCACCGCTCGAGCGTTTATTAGAGTAAAGGTTTTGCTGTAATGGTAACATGTGTTTCTTACAGCTCTCGAAGCTTATAGCAATACACAATGAAAATTCAATGAAAAAATGTTCAACGCGGAATATTGATTAAAAGACTTATTTTTCATCCTACTCATGCACTACTACGATTAAACCCAATAACACTATTCAGCAGGAATTTGATTTACACAAGTAACAAGAGTTCAGGAGCTAGTTTCTCTCTAACAGCCAGCAAACGAAGCGTTTGTTTGTTTGCAGTATTTGGTGAGATCACCAGATCGCCATTGCGAATTGCTTCGCTCCTGTTACTTCTGTTTATAATATTCAAGTATAACTAAGAATTCTTACCCTCTACTAACTTGACACGAGTTGAATAAGTGATATGCAACAGTTTTCGTGGCATAAAGTCATCATTAACAGCCGTTCGCGTCGGAGAGCCAGTCATCAGCCTGTTAGCGAAAACTGAGTATATACTCTTCATCACTTACTAGCCCCGTGAAGATCGTTAGCTTGCAATGAATTTTTTGTGAAAAGAACGACGTTCAGGACCACGAGAGAGCAAACTATATTCACGGCTAATGTGCTTCATGAAGACTCTAATACCAGCACACTATACCATCTGTGCATATGTGGAATATATTTGCTACCACTTGTTTGTGTGGTTCTTTTTGGCTGGAAAGGCGTCCTCTTTGTGAGCGGTGGAATTGTTCGCTCACAATGCAATGGAAACTATATATTCATTCACCGGTGAATGAATATTCCAAACCCTGCTTCTGGTTCTGAACACATAATAGTGTAAGTGACGTAAACCACATTTTTATCGGCTGAATTTCCTCAAAGATGACTCAACTAATTTCGATAAACTTACGCTTATTTGAAGGCTAACAATGCCAATTAAATTTGGAAGGGTAATGGTAAACATTTCCGTCTCGAGAGATGCAATGTTATATCTGATGTAACCGACAAATCCACAATGCAATGCAACAAAATTTCAATGCAATGCTTCAAAATTACAACACAATGCAATGCAACAAATCCACAATGCAATGCAACAAAAAAATCTTAAACTCAACCCTAAGCACTTTTGGAACTACGTGAACGAACAGAGCAAAGAATCAGGATTACCGACCTCAATGAGAATCGGCGGTATTGAAGCATCTACCACGCTCGAAATTTGCGATTTGTTTCGCAAACATTTTAGTAGTGTTTTCTCTGAAGAACACCTAACTGATGAAGGAATATCTCTTGCGGTGAATAATGCCCCTCTTCGTTCTCCAATTGGATGTTATCCGATTATCTCAACTGCTACTGTGAGCTCAGCGTGTGCCAAGTTAAAACGGTCATCTAGGGCTGGACCCGATGGAATCCCATCGGTGGTAATAAAAACTGCTCTGGTAGCCTATTAGTTCCACTATACATTATATTCAACTGCTCCTTACGTTCAGGAACTTTTGCTGAAATATGGAAGAAATCCTATGGGTTTCCTGTTTATAAAAAAGGAAACAAGTGTACAGTATTCAACTACCGCGGAATAGCAGCTTTGTGCGCCGTATCTAAACTGTTTGAAATTATAGCTCTGGATTTTATAACACATAATTGCTCTAACTACATATCTGAGACTCAACATAGTTTCATGCCGAATCGTTCGACGTATACAAATTTAGTGTCCTATACTTCCTTTATCATGCGTTCGTTACAATCACGACTACAGGTAGATTCTATCTACACCGATTTCTCCTACAATCTCAAAGTTAAATAGACTAGGATTTAACGGGTCATTTCTGAATTGGCATCACTCATATCTTACTGGTCGCGAAATGATAGTGAAAATAGGAGACTGTACAACCTTACCATTCGCCGTTACCTCTGGAATTCCTCAAAGAAGTCACCTTGGATCGTTTATATTTTTACTCTATCTCAACGATCTAAATTTTTCGATCAAGTGCATGAAACTATCGTTTGCCGATGACTTCAAATTATTTCATGTCATCAAATCCACAGCTGACGCAGAGTTCCTACAAGAGCAGTTGAATAATTTGACTAACTGGTGTAATATCAACAGAATGGTTTTGAACGCCTCCAAATGCTCCGTCATCTCATTTAGTCGCAAACAGTCTATAGTCAGTTTCGACTATAACATTTCACAAATTGTTCTGGAACGTACATCATCTGTGAAGGACCTTGGTGTCCTCCTGGACTCTAAGTTAAATTTCAAGGAACACATTTAGTTTACTATCTCCAAATCCTCCAAGCTGCTAGGATTAATTTTCCGCGTTTCTAAAGAATTCGATGATGTACATTGCTTGAATGCATTATATTGTGCCTTAGTTCGCTCTAATCTCGAATACGATTCGATTGTCTGGTCACCGTACTACCAAAACGATATCCAACGCATTGAAGCAATTCAATGGAAATTTGTTCGATTTGCTCTGCGTCGGCTTCCTTGGAGAAACCCTTGGAACCTCCCAAGTTACCATACCAGATGCAAACTGATTGACCTCGATTTGTTATCTGTCCGTCGCGACGTCAGCAAGGCTACTTTTGTGGCTGATCTTTTCCAATCAAGAATAGACTGCTCCGAGCTCTGACAGTTTTTACAAATAGATATTCATCGCCGTAATCTTAGAAAATATTCTTTTCTTAGGACCCCCTATGCTAGAGCTAATTATGGGTATAACGAGCCTTCTGCCAGCATGTGCCGAATGTTCAACCACTGTTCCAATGCATTCGGCTTTAATCTATCACGTTATCAAGAAATTGTTCCTAGGGTTACTATCTAATTAGTTTCACTTTTAGTTAGTTTAAAAATGCTATGTTTAAGTGAAATGTATCATTTGGATGATTGTAATCTGTTAATGCTAAAGATGAGGAGCATGTTTGACAGAAACTAACTCCACCGGGCTTTTCCCTGCTCCAAATAAACAAATAAACAAAATTCAGAAGGTGGGAAATTGTGTTCATCATGAGCCGACATATAATAAGCTCAAAATATAATTATTTTGAGAATCCGAAGTGCAGAAAAACATGGATCGACCCTGGACAACCATCGGCATCAACTGAAAAACCTAATTGCATAGAAATGAAAACGATACTGTTCATTTGGTGGGAACAAAAAGGTGTGTTGTACTGCAAGCTCCTCAAACTTAATGGAAACTGTAAATACTGATCGCTACCGACAAGAAATAATGAAATAAAATCAAACATTGCTCGAAAATCGACCAGAATACTTCACGAGACTTGAGAATGTCATTTTCAGCTCGAAAACACCAAAAACATTATTTCGGAACTCAGATTGGAGCCATTCAGAACACTCGCCATATTCCCCAGACTTGGTCCCTTTCGACTATTATTTGTTTCCACCGAGGTCTCAAGCTAAACAGCTCTTCAGTAAATATAAAAATGCAGTAACAAGGGTTCATCTCTGGTACACTCCAAAAGATAAACTGTTCTATCGACATGGGTTGGTGAAAAGATTGGAGAATTGCGTAGTTTTCGAAGGTAACTACTTTGAACAAAGCATCTTGAACCCATTACTAACAATCAACAGGTTTTCGCTTAAATAAATCCCACATTATGAACTAGCACACCTCGTTTGCTTGAAACGTAATTTTCTGGATGGGTATAACGAAACAGGGCCTTTCATGCTGCCAGTCGTTGATTTCCAACCCCGCACATGGAGTCAGAAGTTGTTTTGATTCAAGAGGTGAATTGTCACAAGATAATGAATCTCTATGAACGAAAAAAGATGATTTTCTTGAAATAGTTTACCTTCAAATTCATCCTCTTATTAATCATGAAGCAGAAGTTATTAATGATATCTCGTACCAACCAACTTAATCCAATCTAACGGAACGATGATAGAGTCACATTCCTTTGTGAGGGTGGGATTCAATAAAGCAAAATTCACTTCGCCAGAAAATAAATTAGCGATGGTTTTCAGAAACCAATCCCCAATTCCAATTCAGTTCAAAACGTATTTCTCCACTCGTCGCTCGTTCCTCAGCCTCAGAAAGTTGCCGCTTCGCAGAATGATTTTCGACAAGTTGGATCTACTGAGAGATCAACGATTGCATCGTAAAAAATATATTCCATTGGTCTATTTTTAGATGCAGTCATTAATGTTTCAACGAATTCAAATTGACGAAAATCATCCACCGGAACAGTAATGCTAGGATGTGTTCGACTGCGATAAGATGATTTTCCCATTAAAAACATTTCAATGATATTGACCTATCTCAATTCAGCTCAAGATGGTGTATTTGTGCCATTTTCCATAAAAGGGAGCGAAGATTGAACAGGCGGATAATTAATTCACACGCTGGCACCGTTGCAAAGATACATCAAAATATAATTCACGGTCATCCCGGCCGGTGTTCTCCAAACAGAGATAATCAGCAATTCTGAGAAAAACTCGGGTCGCCGGGTTCGAATTCTTCAAATTAAATTGATAATTTTATGCTTCAGGTCAAATCGTGATTAGAGATCATCATTTTTTTCGAGCTCGGGTCGCAAATATTTCTATTCTTCCTTTTATAAAAAAGGTCATTTCAAAACTCAACAGTTCAACTATAGGACTCAACTTCATATAGCAGCTCGACTTATTATGAAGAAATCGGTAAATCTCTACGTATATATTTGGTATACCGTGACTTATTTTTCTCAGAAATTCGTTTGTCACAAAGTTAAATTGAAATATAATGTGGAGCGTTCTTTTCGGTTGCTATTGATTATGTTTTGTATGCTCCAAGCATCCATATAAATAATATAACCCATTTAATTCACCGAATCGTTTTGATGTTCTGGTTAATTTACTTTAAAAGAAGGAGAACCAAATTGAATCAAATTACCTCGAAATCTTTTCCCACTTAGGTGTAACGAACGGAACAATGAATAACGAATAATTTTTTTCTTGATCCATATCGTAATAAACCTTTTATAAGCATTAGAAACCGCCTGTGTGTTGCTGCTTCTTTTTTAGAACAAGGTTGCAAATAATTGTTTGAAGCAAGATATGCATGCCGACAGATGCCGGCCACTTCAATGCAGATCAACTTGAAACGAGAAGGATTGTGAAAGCCTCTGCCTCTCCGCATGTAAGACTTTCTCGCGACAATATCTGAACAGATAAAATTTTAACTAAAACAAATTTTCTGTTAGTTCAATGCAAGAAGCATTTTTTATGCTTTTGTACATTATTAGTCATCTTAACACTCCATATACCAAGCCTGAAAAAAAAGTTGGAACGGTAGCTTCGAGCTGTCATAGCTGAGCTGTTTTTCAACGCATCTGAATAATTTTTACACCTTCGAATTTTGTGAAGTTCGTAAATTAATTCACAAACTTTGTAGCAGACGATTGGTAAAGGAAAACCAATGAGAATTCGATTTTTCCCGTTCCAGGTTTTTTCACGCGCCCAATATGCCCTATCTGCTCTCCTATTTTCTTTCCTTTGGAATAAACGTCGCACAGTGGTCCAAAACTGGAATAAGACGGTCAAAAGTCGGTACTGACTTTCACTGATTTTTAAGAGCTAACGTGTCTTGGAAGAAGTTATAAAAGATTATATTACGCTTCTTTTTTTTCCATAAATACAGTTTTTTTTCCATAAATACGTTTATTTCTTAAGGCAGTTTACATAAGTTTTTCTTCGCCGTAACATCACTTTTACATAATATTCTTATCCTAATTTAATTCTAACAAAGTCACAACGTTTTGAATTTATTAAAACATATTTTCTTATAGCTTAAATATCATCTTAAGTAACTCGTCATTAATTATGAAATCTACTCGGAAATATTATTTGAACCAAACGATTAACTTCTATAAATTATAAAATAAGCTGTTATTTTCAGACATTTTGTTGATAATTTCATAAACTGTTTCGAGTTTGTTTGTATCATTACATAATTTTTATTCTAACTTAGCTATTGGTTGAACTCATGGACGCAGCTGGGATCAGAACTAAGTCTTAAAAGGGGCCTTTATTAAATTGAAACTCCAATTTTCTTTATGAAATGATAAATAAGTTTCATGTATGAAAGGTCACGACAAGCAAGAATGTCTCGAACTGGGATATTGGATAGTTTACCTTGGGTACGCAAAGAATTTATTAGTTGAGATCTGACATCACGATACTCCACGCATGTCCAAACGACATGATCAATATCCCGATAACCTTCTCCGCAAGCACAATGATTAGTCTCGGAGAGCCCAATTCGAAGGAGATGTGCATCTAACGTGTAGTGATTGGACATGAGTCTGGACATCACACGAATGAAATCCCTACTCACATCCAGTCCCCTGAACCATGCCTTTGTCGATATTTTCGGAATAATTGAGCGCATCCACCGACCCAGATCATCTCTATCCCAAGATGCTTGCCAGCTGGCAAGTGTTCTTTGGCGAGACGAACTATAGAATTCGTTGAAAGCAATCGGTCGCTCATAAATTTCACCCTCAATAGCACCACGTTTGGCTAAATTATCGGCTCTTTCATTGCCTGGAATGGAGCAATGAGCCGGGACCCAGACTATAGTGATTAGATAATTATTATTTAATATGTCGTTCAGACACTGTTTTATTTTACCCAAGAAAAACGGTTCATTTTTGCCAGCAGCGATTGAGCGAATGGCTTCAATTGCACTCAGACTATCTGTGAAGAGGAAATAATGGTTTGGAGATAATGTGACGATTACACTCAAACTATAATGAACTGCTGCTAACTCTGCTATATAAACAGATGCAGGTTCTTGAAGCCTAAATGAGGCCGAAACATTATTGTTGAACATACCAAACCCTGTCGCTTCTTCAATTCGCGATCCGTCCGTGTAAAACATTTTCTCAGAGTCAATATGCCTGAACTTACTTGAAAATATTTTTGGGATTTCCGTCGAGCGTAGATGATCCGGGATTCCACGCACTTCACGCTGCATGGATGTATCGAAAAATAAAGGGGCACTTAGGATGCTGACACGGATAGGAATATATCTTGAAGGGTTGATTTCCTGTGACATATGGTTAAAATATACTGTCATAAATTTTGTTTGAGATCGAAGCTCGACTAGTCGTTCGAAATTATTAATTACCATGGGATTCAGTACCTCACATCTTATTAGCAGGCGTGATGAAAGCTCCCAAAATCGATCTTTTAATGGAAGAACTCCCGCCAGAACTTCAAGACTCATTGTATGTGTCGAGTGCATGCAGCCTAAGGCAATTCGCAAACAACGGTACTGAATTCGCTCAAGTTTGATAAAATGAGAGTTTGCAGCGGAACGAAAACAAACGCATCCATATTCCATCACTGAAAGTATCGTTGTCTGATACAATTTTATTAGATCTTGCGGATGAGAACCCCACCAAGATCCTGTTATTGTTCGAAGAAAATTTACTCTTTGTTGGCATTTCGTTATCAGATACCTAATGTGTCCTCCCCACGTGCATTTGGAATCGAACCACACCCCGAGGTATTTAAAAGTTAAAACCTGTTGGATCATTCTTCCCATCATATGGAGCTGAAGCTGCGCGGGATCATGCTTTCTTGAAAAGACGACTAACTCTGTTTTCTCCGCAGAGAATTCGATACCAAGATGAACAGCCCAAACGGACAAGTTATCTAAGGTATCTTGCAATGGTTTATGCAGATCAATAGCTTTGGGCCCAGTAACTGAAACCACGCCATCATCTGCCAATTGCCTTAGTGTACATGGGGTTACTAGACAGCTGTCAATGTCATTCACGTAAAAATTATAGAGGAGCGGACTGAGACATGAGCCTTGCGGGAGACCCATGTAGCTAATTCTGAATGTTGCCAAATCGCCATGTGAAAAATACATGCACTTCTCTGACAAAAGGTTGTGCAAATAATTATTTATAACCGCTGGAAGTCCATGTTGGTGGAGCTTGTCTGAAAGAACATCAATGGAAACTGAATCAAATGCTCCTTTAATGTCTAAAAATACAGAGGCCATTTGTTGCTTTTGAGCGAAGGCAATTTGGATGTCAGACGAAAGTAATGCAAGGCAATCATTCGTCCCTTTATTTCTACGGAAGCCAAACTGAGTATCTGACAACAAACCGTTCGTCTCGACCCAAGTGTCGAGACGTCGTAGAATAATTTTTTCGAACAATTTTCTGATGCAGGACAACATCGCAATGGGTCTATATGAGTTGTGATTGGAAGCTGGTTTCCCCGGCTTTTGAATGGCGATAACTTTCACTTGTCTCCAGTCAGGCGGAACAATATTTTGCTCAAGAAACTTGTTGAACAATTCCAACAAACGTCTTTTTGCGAGGTCGGGCAGATTCTTCACCAAGTTGAATTTAATTCTGTCCAACCCAGGGGCGTTATTGTTACAAGACAAGAGTGCTATAGAAAATTCCATCATTGAAAATGGGTTATTAATAAAATCATTATTTGGAGGAGATTCCCGTATAATGCTTTGCGTAGGAACAGAATCTGGGCAAACTTTCCTAGCAAAGTCAAATATCCATCGGTTCGAGTATTCATCACTCTCATTGCCCACGTTACGATTCCTCATTCGTCTGGCCGTATTCCAAAGAGTGCTCATTGAGGTTTCTCTTGACAAACCTTCGACAAAATGTCTCCAATAGCTACATTTTTTGGCTCGAAGTATGCTCTTGTACTTGGTTTCTAAAACCATAAGTTTTTCAAAATTCTGAGGAGTTCCTCCTCCCCGTTTTAGAAACGACTTGCAAGCATTTTGTTTTGCGAGTTTAGCCTCTGAGCACTCTTTGTCCCACCAGGGGTTGGGAGGCCTTCTGTTAGTCGTTGGCCCAGGAAAGCGTTTAGTTTGGGATTGTTCTGCGGCCTCCAGAATCGAACAAATGAGGAAGTCATATTCTTCAAGTGGAGGGAGCTCTTCCATTGAATTCAAAATACTAGAGATTCTACTTTGGTATTTAATCCAGTCGATATTTTTTGTCAAATCATATGGAATACTAGCTGAATTAGCAATACATTTGTTACAGCTAATTGAGATGGTGATTGGTAAATGATCGCTACCGTGTAAATCAGGCAATATTTTCCAGGTGCAATCTAGTCGAATTGATGTTGAGCAAAGAGATAGATCTAATGCACTTGGGCGTGCAGGAGGTCTTGGGATCCGTGTCAAGCTACCCATATTTAATACCGTCATGCTAAAATTGTCACAAATGTTTTGTATTAAAGATGATCTGCTATCATTGTAAACGGAACCCCACATCATTCCGTGCGAATTTAAATCCCCCAGAATCAATCGTGGAGCAGGAAGGGCTTCAACCATTTCATTAAGCTGTCGCTGTCCAACTTGTGCTTTTGGAGGAATATAAACCGAAGCTATGCAAATATCTTTGCCTTTAATGTTTATTTGGCAAGCAACAACTTCTATACTAGAAGTTGAAGGGATGTTTAATCTATAAAAGGAACAGCATTTCTTAATTCCCAAAAGCACTCCACCATACGGAGAGTCTCTATCGAGACGTATAATGTTAAAATCATTAAAATTTAAAGCTATGTTTGAAGTAAGCCATGTTTCGCATAAAGCAAATACATCACATTTTTGACTATGCAATAAAATTTTAAATGAATCAAGTTTTGGCATGATGCTTCGACAATTCCACTGCAGGACAGTGATTGTATCATTTGCGGCGGGTGATAAATTATCCATCAAAAGATACAAAACCTGAGACAATTGGCCATTGAGCTGATAACTGCTTCAAAAAATTTCTAGCTATTGGAAGGAATGCCATTATGAGGGTCTTTAAGGGTTCAGATATATTGAATGCTGAGAAAATCCATTCAACAATTTCCGAAAACTTCAGTAATCCTGTTGGTGGCTGTGAAATGGAGCCCACAGGATTATTACCTTTTTCTGTGCTAGATCCTGGATTGGTTTGTGAATTTGACAAACCAGGAGGCACAGTCTTTGGTTTTGACTTTTTTTGTTTAACACGGGGATCTTTTTTTGAAGATGAAACTTTAGGTGTCTTTTTTGGTAATTTGGAAGAAGACTTCTTTCTCTTAACTGACCCTTGGGTAGTGATAAACGAATTACCTTCACTATTTTCGTCAGAGTCAGAGTCCTCTGTTTCCTCTAGATTTGAAAACCCGTTTTCGGTTTCCAAAGGGGGGACATCAATGACCGTTTTAAGCATTTCTGCATATGTGCACTTAGACCGTGCTTTTAAAGAAAGCTTAATTTTGTCTTTGTGCACTTTAAATGCAGTGCATACTGAAATATCCTCATGAGGACTTTCCCCACAATAAATACATTTTTCAATTTCCTTGTTGCAATCATTATCTTTATGAGGTCCTTCACACTTAATACATTTTGGTTTATTGCTACAGTAAGTAGCTGTGTGTCCGAATTTTTTGCAGTTCGTACAATTCATTACATTTGGAACAAAAAGCCGAACAGGGAGGCGAATTTTATCGACATAGACATGGGACGGCAACGCAGATCCGGCAAATGTCACTCGAAACGAGTCTGATGGGCGATAAACTTTTTTTCCCTCTTCATAAACTACTGAGTACAGTTGTTTGCACTCCAGTAGTTTCACACCCTCAAGCATAGAGTTCTTGAAACGACCAACACCATGCTTGAGTAAATCATCTACCGAAAGACTCGCTTCGGTAACAACACCGTCAATTTCGACATCTTTGGAGGGTATGTAAACTTTATACTCTTTAATGCAATGTTCCGAAGAGACAATATCATTCGCGTGTTTCAAATTATTTACCACAACACGAATTTTATCGTTATTTACTTTTATGATCTCTTTGATTGAAGAGTATCGTGATGTCAAACCTTTAGAAATTTGGTAAATGTTTAATGGCTTTGATATACGTCTAAAAAAGACTATCCAAGGCCCAGAAGAGCTCTCCTGATATTTTTTCGTTCGTGGGGGTATCGGATTCATGCTAGGATTTACGTCCATGGATTCATCCATCACATTAAAATTTGTAATCAAACTTTAAAATAAAAAATGAAACCAACACTACACAGTACTCAATCAAAAGGAAAAGAAAAAACTTCTACCTTGAAATTGTTGTCTATCTCCGTTGCACTGCCGTGTAGATCCTCGTTGCTCTAGATGTTCTTGTTGGATGCTGATTGTTGGATGTGATGCTACTGCTACCTGACATCCAGCACCCCTCGATTTCCGATTTACTTTTGTCTTCGCCAGCTGCAACCAGCGCAGGTCACCGGTGTATACCTGCGTGTTGTATGGCAGTGGAAAGACCGAGTTGTCTTGTCTCCTTCTTCCTTGTGCTCCGCACCGATATGCTTCTGCACCGAAGTGCCTTCGCACCGGTGTGCTTTTGCACTCTCCTGCTTCTGTGTGCCTTTGCACTCTCCTGCTCAGCACTTGTGGCTGTATATTGTGGCCTGGGTAGAGCTTGGGAAACGCCCTTTGTTGTTTCCTTCACCAGCTTGGCCCAGCACTAGGGCTCTCTTATGCAGCACGATTTTACGTTTTAACGGCTGCTGCCAACAGGTCTCTACCTGTAGTTCAACCGTTGTCGTATTTAACGCGTGTAAACCAACCAGCGTTATTAAACTGTACGCTTCTATACACAACCTTCTCGGTTGAACGGCTATTACTGAATGACTTTTGAAAGTGGCACCTTAATTTTTGTTAAGGGGGTAGTACAAATTTCGAAAAAACAATAATTTTTTTTTCACGAAAAAAAAATTTTTTTTCTATCTCATTTTGAAGAAAAAAAACATTTGAAGTATTTTTGCTGAAGATATAAATAATGTAAATTTTTTTTTTGAGATTTATTCATTTTATTTTAAAAACAGTTTTTTTTTGTTTTATCTACGTAGAATCTACCTATATTACCTAAGTATCTACTACAAAGAGCGCATAAATACGCCTAAACAAGCTCATGCTTGCACGCGCAGCTGAAGCAAATTGTTGTGATTATTATTTTGTTTACTTTTTGACAATTAACAATATTAGAAAAAATCTAAGTGGAGTTCGATGCAATTTTTAGGCCTTTTTTTAAATATTGAAAATCCGAAAAATTATCAAGAGTTCAACACATATTAAAAAAATTGAAAAATGTTTTCCAAACAAAATATGAAAAAGTATTGTAAAAGTACAAACCTTTATGAAGCGATTTCATTTTTAAACTTGTAAATAAATTGAGTTATCGCGAAGCAACACGTTTTTTAAGACGATATATTAGTCGTGCGACGCTCACTTAGAGATGTGCGAAGCAGCTCATACCGGCGAGCAGCTCCGAACCGATCAGCTCACTAAAGGGAATTGATTCAATGTATCAGCTCATCAGTTCATTAAGATTCTTACTCCGTTTTTCTTTCATATGCATGAACGAAATCATTGATGCACAAATAACAATGCTATGCGAACTAACTTATCTGCGAATTATTAGTATGTCATATTTGAGAATATCTGCAAAAGTGGCATCCCTAAATGTACCTTAGCCTACTGAGTGAAGAAAGAGCAAAACCTCATGCACACATTTCTTCTCATTTATAACTCGCTCTTCAAAAGCCGAAGATCCGTTCAGCTCGTAACTTGTTTCCACCTTACCAGCAGGGATGCCAGTTCATTTTTTCAAAAAACTGTGACCATACAAAAACTCTCACTATTTTCTTACTTACCTTACCTTACCTAACAGCTATAGACCTGGGGTGTCCTTTGCTGTATCAAGCATACGTCTCCACATAACTCGGTCCATGGCTGCTCGTCGCCAGCCACTCAAGGCACGGATGCTTCTGAGATCACCCTCCACTTGATCGATCCACCTTCCTCGCTGCGCTCCTTTTCTTCTTGTACCAGTCGGATTAGATTCAAGAACCATTTTCACTGGGCTGTCGTCCGACATCCTTATGACATGCCCAGCCCACCGTAGACGTCCGATTTTAGCTGTCCGTACGATGGGTGGTTCTCCTAGCAGCTGTTGCAATTCGTGATTCATACGCCGTCTCCACGTTCCGTCTTTCATCTGCACTCCGCCATAGATGGTCCTCAGTACCTTTCTTTTGAAAACACTGAGGGCGCGTTGGTCCTCTGCCAACATAGTCCAGGTCTCGTGGCCATAGAGAACAACCGGTCTAATTGGCGTTTTGTAGATGATCAATTTTCGCGGAGATGGCTGAACCGATTTTAACAAACTTAGGCTCGTTTGAAAGCTACTGCCGGGCCATTGATCAAGTTTGAAGATCAAATGGCTGTGACTTTTGATTCCGGAGATATAAGTGACGTAACCGACAAAACACGTTGTTTTTTACCGCTCTAATGTATATAAGGGTACCAATCTTTTGGGATATCCTCTAATTTCGTAAAGCGCTATTGTTCAAAAGTTTAAGCACCTCGAAAAAAATCCTCGTGCTAAATTTGAGCTAAATCGGACATGGGTAAGAGATGCTGCCCAGCGGTTAAAGTTTGAAAATTTTCGATCTTTAAAAAGCACCATAGGGGGAGTACATGAAATTTCCGAAATCAATTTTTTTATACCAAAAATCTTAAAATTGAATGAAACGTCGAGAGCATTTCTAAGACTTTTGGCATCACAACTTTTTTAAACTTTATCTAGCATGTTTCAAGTAATTTACAATAGAAAAACTTTTTGAAACGGAATCAAACAAAAACCAAGTAAAAATAACTATTATACATCATTCAGTAAAAACCATTCAAGCGAAGAGGTTGTGTTTCGATTGTACTGGCTCGTGAGTTAACGGCTGCTACCGAGACAATTCTAAGCTTCAGGTAGTTAAACTGCCCATAGCAAACGCAATATTCGGGGCGTTTCCCGACTGGAAAGCTAGCAACGAAGGCCATCCCGTTAATACGCACAGAGGTGTAGAAACACAGAGGTGCGAGAGCATAGAAGTGACGAGTCACAGAGATGCCATCGCATAAAGGTGCGAAGACGAAGGGGTGCAAAAGCACAAAGGTGCTAAAGCAACCCAGTGCTGATCTACCAGGTACCAGAATTTGTACGCTGCGTAGGATCAAAAGAGACGGCATATATCGCGAGGTGCTACACTGCAAGCATCGCATTTGATCGCCACCAAGAGCAAAAGCACTGTACCTGGGGTCAGGTACAGGCAGCACAGCAAGTGCAGTGGTGTTCACAACGACGGCAGAGCAACTGAGATAGCAGTAAACGACAGAAGACTGCCAATTGGAAACAGCAGAAGACTGCCAATTGGAAATCGTTGGAAGAGCTTCACGTCGTTCTTCACGATAAAGGAACAGAGACATCAGCTACAAGGTAGATTTAATTTAATTTATTTTTTATTTCTTATATCTGAAATTTTACTAAACATAAGTTTTTATTTTGGTATTATTAATTTACAAAAAAATTTAATGTAATGGATGATCTCATGGAAGATCATCCGAATCCGATTCCGGATACTAGTAAGAGTTTAAATACTCCGAGGGCTAAACATTATCCACAGGGTACCACTGGGCCATGGATAGTCTATCTTCGAAAAAAAGAAAAGATTTTAAATTTGATGCAAATTACCAAGGATTTGACATCACATTTCTCTGAAGTTAAAGAAATATGTAAAGTTAATAGAGATAAAATTCGAGTTGTTGTCAATGACTTGAAACAGGTGAACGAAATTGTAACCTGTAAATTATTTTCTGTTGAATATCGAGTTTACATTCCATCGAAGGAGGTGGAAATTGACGGTGTTGTGACTGAAGCAAGTCTGACGGCCGATGATTTACTTAAAAATGGAGTTGGTCGTTTCAAAAACTCCATGCTTGAGGGAGTTAAGATACTCGAGTGCAAGCAATTGTACTCGAGTATCTATTGTCGATGGAAAAAAGTCGTATCGTCCCTCAGATTCGTTTCGTGTAACATTTGACGGATCTGCGTTGCCTAGCCATGTCTACATCGATAAAATTCGTCTTCCTGTTCGGCTTTTCGTACCGCATGTTATGAATTGCACGAACTGTAAAAAAATTCGGGCATACAGCTACTTACTGTAGTAATAAGTCCAAATGTATCAAATGTCAAGGGCCTCATAAGGATAATCTTTGCCATAAAGATGTTGAAAAATGTGTTTATTGTGGGGAGAGACCTCATGATGATCTTTCAGTATGCGCTGCATTTAAGTTGCGTAAAGACAAAATGAAGCTTTCTTTAAAAGCACGGTCTAAGCGCACATATGCAGAAATGCTTAAAACGGTCATACATGTCTCCCCCTTGGAAACCGAAAACGGGTTTTCAAATCTTATGGAGCCAGAGGAATCTGACTCCGACGGAAATAGTGAAGATACCTCGTTTGTCACTCCTCAAGGGTCTGTTAAGAGGAGATTAACAAACCACAAAATACCTAAAAAGACACCTAAAATTACATCTTCAAAAAAAGATCCCCGTGTTAAAGCTAAAAAGCCAAATTTAAAACCAAAAACTGTGCCTCCTGGTTTGTCAAATTCACAAACCAATCCAGAAACTAGCTCAAGAAAAGACAATAATCCAGTGGGCTCCGTTTCACATTCACCAACAGGATTACTTAAGTTTTCGGAAATTGTAGAATGGATTTTCGCAGCATTCAATAATTCTGAACCTCTAAAGACTATCATAACGGCATTCCTTCCAATAGCTAGAACTTTTTTGAAACAGTTATCAGCTCAATGGCCAGTTCTTTCAGGTTTTGTATCATTTGATGGATAATTCATCATCCGCCGCAAATGATTCAATCACTGTTCTGCAGTGGAATTGTCGAAGCATCATGCCAAAACTTGATTCATTTAAAGTTTTGTTGCATAGTCAAAAATGTGATGTATTTACTTTGTGCGAAGCATGGCTTACATCAAACATAGCCTTAAATTTTAATGACTTTAACATTATACGTCTCGATAGAGACTCTCCGCATGGTGGAGTGCTTTTAGGAATTAAGAAATGTTATTCCTTTTATAGATTAAATATTCCTTCGACTTCTAGTATAGAAGTTGTTGCTTGTCAAATAAACATTAAAGGAAAGGACATTTGCATTGCTTCAGTATATATTCCTCCAAGAGCTCAAGTTGGACAACGACAGCTTAATGAAATTATCGGAGCCCTTCCTGCTCCACGTTTAATTTTAGGAGATTTCAATTCGCACGGAATGATGTGGGGTTCCGTTTACAATGATAGCAGATCATCCTTAATATATAATATTTGCGACAATTTTAGCATGACGGTACTGAATATGGGTAGCATGACACGGATCCCAAGACCTCCTGCACGTCCAAGTGCATTAGATTTATCTCTTTGCTCGACTTCAATTCGACTAGATTGCACCTGGAAAGTATTTCCTGATTTACACGGTAGCGATCATTTACCAATCATCATCTCAATTAGCAGTAACAAAGGCATTGCTAATTCAGTTAATATTCCATATGATTTGACAAAAAATATGCACTGGATTAAATACCAAAGTAATATTTCAAGTGCCTTAACTTCAATGGAAGAGCTCCCCCCACTTGAAGAATATGACTTCCTCGTTTGTGCGATTCTGGAGGCCGCAGAACAAGCCCAAACCAAACGATTTCTTGGTCCAACGTCTAACAGAAGGCCTCCAAACCCTTGGTGGGACAAAGAGTGCTCAGATGCTAAGCACGCGAAACAAAATGCCTTCAAGACGTTTTTAAAACGAGGAGGAGGAACTCCTCAGAATTTTGAAAAATTCTTGACTTTAGAAACCAAGTACAAGAGCATACTTCGGGCCAAGAAATGTAGCTATTGGAGACATTTTGTCGAAGGTTTGTCAAGAGAAACCTCAATGAGCACTCTTTGGAATACGGCCAGACGAATGAGGAATCATAACGTAGGAAATGAGAGTGAGGAATACTCGAACCGATGGATATTTGATTTTGCGAGGAAAGTTTGTCCAGATTCTGTTCCTACGCATAGCATTATTAGGGAATCTTTTTCAAATAATGTTTCCATTGATAGCCCCTTTTCAATGATGGAATTTTCCATAGCACTCATGTCTTGTAACAATAACGCTCCTGGGTTGGACAGAATTAAATTCAACTTGGTGAAGAATCTGCCCGACCTCGCAAAAAGACGTTTGTTGGAATTGTTCAATAAGCTTCTTGAGCAAAATATTGTTCCACCTGACTGGAGGCAAGTGAAAGTTATCGCCATTCAAAAGCCGGGGAAACCAGCTTCCAATCACAACTCATATAGACCCATCACGATGTTGTCCTGCATCAGAAAATTGTTCGAAAAAATTATTCTACGACGTCTCGACACTTGGGTCGAGACGAACGGTTTGTTGTCAGATACTCAGTTTGGCTTCCGTAGAAATAAAGGGACGAATGATTGCCTTGCATTACTTTCGTCTGACATCCAAATTGCCTTCGCTCAAAAGCAACAAATGGCATCTGTATTTTTAGACATTAAAGGAGCATTTGATTCAGTTTCCATTGATGTTCTTTCAGACAAGCTTCACCAACATGGACTCCCAGCGGTTATAAATAATTATTTGCACAACCTTTTGTCAGAGAAACGCATGCATTTTTCACATAGCGATTTGGTAACATTCAGAATTAGCTACATGGGTCTACCGCAAGGCTCTTGCCTCAGTCCGCTCCTCTATAATTTTTACGTGAATGACATTGACAGCTGTCTAGTATCCCCATGTACACTAAGACAATTGGCAGATGATGGCGTAGTTTCAGTTACTGGACCCAAAGCTATTGATCTGCAAAAACCATTGCAAGATACCTTAGATAACTTGTCCGTTTGGGCTGTTCATCTGGGTATCGAATTCTCTGCGGAGAAAACAGAGCTGGTCGTCTTTTCAAGAAAGCATGATCCCGCGCAGCTTCAGCTTCATATGATGGGAAGAATGATCCAACAGGTTTTGACTTTCAAATACCTCGGGGTGTGGTTTGATTCCAAATGCACGTGGGGAGGACACATTAGGTTTCTGATAACAAAATGCCAACAAAGAGTAAATTTTCTTCGAACAATAACCGGATCTTGGTGGGGTGCTCATCCGGAAGATCTAATAAAATTGTATCAGACAACGATACTTCCAGTGATGGAATATGGATGCGTTTGCTTTCGTTCCGCTGCAAACTCTCATATTATTAAATTTGAACGAATTCAGTATCGTTGTTTGCGAATCGCCTTAGGCTGCATGCATTCGACACATACAATGAGTCTTGAAGTTTTGGCGGGAGTTCTCCCGTTGAAAGATCTTTTTTGGGAGCTTTTATCACGACTGTTGATAAGATGTGAGGTACTGAATCCCCTGGTTTTTAATAACTTCGAAAGGCTAGTTGAGCTTCAATCTCAAACAAGATTCATGACTGTATATTTTAACCATATGTCACAGGAAATCAACCCTTCAAGATATATTCCTATCCGTGTCAGCCTCCTAAATGTTCCTGACTCAACTTTATTTTTCGACACATCCATGCAGCGCGAAGTGCGTGGAATTCCGGAACACCTACGCTCGTTGGAAATCCCAAAAATATTTACAAGTAAGTTCAGGCATATCGACTCTGAGAAAATGTTTTACACGGACGGATCGCGAATTGAAGAAGCGACAGGGTTTGGTATGTTCAACAATAATGTTTCGGTCTCCTTTAGGCTTCAAGAACCTGCATCTGTTTATATAGCAGAGTTAGCAGCAGTTCATTATAGTTTGAGTATAATCGTCACATTATCTCCAAACAATTATTTTCTTTTCACAGATAGTCTGAGTGCAATTGAAGCCATTCGCTCAAAGGCTGCTGGCAAAAATGAACCTTTTTTCTTGGGCAAAATAAAACAGTGCCTGAACGTCATATTGAATAATAATTATCAAATCACAATAGTTTGGGTCCCGGCTCATTGCTCCATTCCAGGCAATGAAAGAGCCGATATTTTAGCCAAACGTGGTGCTATTGAGGGTGAAATTTACGAGAGACCAATTGCTTTCAATGAATTCTATAGCGCGTCTCGCCAAAGAACACTTGCCAGCTGGCAAGCTTCTTGGGATAAAGATGATCTGGGTCGGTGGATGCACTCAATTATTCCTAAAATATCGACAAAGGCATGGTTCAGGGGATTGGATGTGAGTAGAGATTTCATTCGTGTGATGTCCAGACTCATGTCCAATCACTACACGTTAGATGCACATCTCCTTCGAATTGGACTTTCCGAGACTAATCATTGTGCTTGTGGCGAAGGTTACCGCGATATTGACCATGTCGTTTGGACATGCGTGGAGTATCGTGATGTCAGATCTCAACTAATAAATTCCTTGCGTACCCAAGGTAGACTATCCAATGTCCCAGTTCGCGACATTCTTGCTTGTCGTGACGTTCCTTACATGAAACTTCTTTATTATTTCATTAAGTCCATTGGAGTTCCAATTTAAATTTTATTTTATGTTAGATTGTTTTCTCTTCCATGAGTTCAACCAATAGCCAGCTATCTTATATTAAATAAAAGTGATGAACTGATACAAACAAACCTGAAATAGTTATAAGATCATGTACAAAATAAATGTATTTCATTTAATGTAATTTATAATAGCAACTCGCTTGATAAAAACAGTGTTTAGATTAACTAATGAATACCAACATACTAATAGGATATTCGAAATGTATTAGGTTTAAAGTACTATGTATTGTAGATGCCACGGCGAAGAAAAACTTATGTATATTGCCTATGAAATAAACGTATTTATGAAAAAAAAAACTATTATACAAAAACGTTTACATTTCACAATGAATTCTGCACATTTTCTGCACAATCAACCCAATTTCCCAAAGCTCATACTCAGCTTCGTCTAATCGAGAGCAATTCTGGTCGCTTTAATGCACACTGAACAAACTTCTGAGTTTTCTCGACCAGACACGATTCACATCCACGAATCGATCCCGAAATTAGAGTCCGAATAATTCAATTAATTCCCGTTCCGTGACATTGTGGCTACCCACGCAAAAAGCAAATAGTTTTTTTGTTGTTTTTTCTTCGACTACAGTAAATCAGTCAATGCAGCAAATACACAAAGGGTTTGGAACACTCGCATGCGACAAGAAAACTAATATCGATTCAGTAATGGAAATGATTATACTACTGGGATTTGAAGCATTTGTTCAGAATAGAATCAGAGAAAACGCGTCCCCTACATGAAAAAGGCTAGGTTCTATTTCAGATGTCAGAAAAGTTATTCCCATTGATCTACACAGGAATAAGTATTTTGCGAATTTACTTTTTTTACCTACACATATTTAGAGCAGGAAATTGAACAAAAAGTTTCTTTACAGTTCTCTAGTTTTCAATATACTTTGAAAGTTAAACTAAACGTTAATTTACGCATACAGTTTTATTCATTGAACGATCATTGCATTTCAATTTAGTTTTAGATCGATGCTACTTTCACTCAAATTCAATTCAATTTCTGTGCTCAGCAATGATGTATTGCATGAGAAAAAGAGACAATCATTTGTATTTTAAATTTAATGTTATTTTTATAAATCAATTTGATAAATTTAAAACAGTTACACTAAATGGCTTTCACATAAGACGAATTACGGGCAAATTTATGTTTGGATTTAGTAGTCTCCTTACAGATTTTAATGAATCTTTCAAAACATATAGACGATCTAGACTGTCTTTTGAAAATGGGCGAAATTGTTTCATCAATTGGGTTCAAAAGGATAAAATCGAATAACGATTAAATTAATCAAATTTGCGACAAAAATATATTACAAAATTTCGGATTGAGTTCTATATAGGAAAAATAGATTTTTGAAATGTAAAACCAATTTACAAAAGAACTCCATTTTTGATTCGAATGATATTTTGTCTATTTTTAACCAAATCTCTGAATGATTACTAGCTGAAAACGACCAATAGCGGTTTACTGTCACGCCACTCAGCAGTTCAACATGAACTGCTTTGCACTGATGAGTCAAAGACGAAACGTGAAAAATAAAACAATCATGTGTGCTTATTACAAAGCGATTACTCGTAATCAAACTCCTAGATGACATCAAAATAGATAATTATGTTGCCTGCCAGCCACCCATACATCACAATATGGGCACTTTTCAGTAGAACAAACAAACAAATTTTTTAAAGTATCTTTATATTGGAAACTAAACCTTTCAAGTTCATAATCATCTCAGAATCCATTGAAACTCAATATGTGAGAGGCTTTCATGGATAAGTCTACTACTTTTTGCAGGTATCACGAAAAAGTATCAATAATGAATTTTGTATCCATCCATAAATAACTTAGATTTGCACTTTCAAATGAGTGAGTGCTTTTGAAATTTTTACCAAAGAAACATTTCCTATTTTCAATTGTCATCAACCCTAAAATTAATATCTGCAACAATACTGACTTTAACTATGATTAACACTATAAAAGTACGTTGACGACAGTTGGGAAGAGCAATTCTAGTGAAATTATCATCATGAACCAATTGTGACGTCGAGTGTTGTATACCATTCGACTCAGATCGAACGAGCTCGGATGAAGTATATGTAGGCACCATTCAAAAACTTCTTAGCCACTCGGAAATTAATGAGCCGTTATCCTTCAACTTAAGCCCATTTGAAAGCAACTATTGGGTTATTAATTGAGTTCTAAGCTCTAACAGGTGTCATTTCTGGTACCGTAGATATAACACATGGGCTGAAAAGTCCCGGGCCTAACAAAGAGAACACGATGTTTTTTGGTTCAAAATTAACTTTATTCATCAACGTAATCTCCTTCAAGAGCAACGCAATCATTCCAGCACCGCTCTAACATTTCAATACCACTTTTGTAGAACGATTCATTCGTGGGAAATTTCTTACTTAAAAACTACTTTTTTTCAACAAAATGTTGGTGGCGTGATGTTCATAATGTCATCAAGTTCTTCCAAGTACTTACTTTTGTCTCTGAAGAGACTTCCGTAATTAGGACCTACATTCATTTCACTCGATTTTTACCGTGAAGTAATACCGGTAATAAGGGCCATAAGAGTATAGGTGATGTAACCGACATAACGCGCGGTTTCATTTATCGTCCAATTTCCTTGTAGATGACTGAACCAATTTCAACAAGCTTTGATCGTTCGAAAGCAACTATTGATTCATTGGTCAAGTTCGAAGATCAAATGGTTGTCTCTTCTGGTTCTGGAGATAAAATGGTATAAGTGACGAAACCAACAATATCCTTTTTGCCTTTTTCTATAGAAAGGTATTAGAATTGTTGGAAAAACCGACTTTCGAACGGAGCCCCGGAGACACATAGTGTCATATACCATTCGACTCAGTTCGAAGAGATCGGAAAATGTATGTGTGTGTGTATGTGTGTGCGCTTTTCGAAGATATTTGAACGCGCTCAATTTTCTCAGAGATGGCTGAACCGATTTTAACAAACTTGAGCTCGTTTGAAAGCTACTGTCGGGCCATTGATCAAGTTCGAAGATCAAGTGGCTGAGACTTTTGATTCCGGAGATATGATTGTATAAGTGACGTAACCGACAAAACACGTTGATTTTTATCGCTCTTATATATATATATATATATATATATATATATATATATATATATATATATATATATATATATATATATATATATATATATATATATATATATATATATATATATATATATATATATATATATATATATAAGGGTGCCAAAATTTTTGGATCACCTCTATTTTCGTTAAGCTCTAGTGCTCAAAAGTTTAAGCACCTCGAAAAAAAACTTCATGCAAAATTTGAGCTAAATTGGACATGCGTAAGGGGTGCTGCCCGATGGTAAAGGTTGGACAATTTTGAGTACATGAAATTTTTAAAATCGAAATTTTTTTGATGTCGAAACTCTTAAAACTGCATGAAACATCGAAATTTAGTGTCATCTCAATAAAAAAATTTTTGAAAAAATCTACTTTCTGGAACGAGAAAAATTTTGATATTTTCTCTAAGTCCCAAAAAGTCGACTTTTTCAAAAAAAAATTTTTTTCGAGATGACACTAAATCTCGACGTTTCATGCAATTCTAAGCCTTTTGGAATCAAAATTTTTTTTTCGATTTCGAAAATTTCATGTACTCCCCCCTATGGTGATTTTTCAAGATATATGAAAATTCCACTAAGTGGACTAAGAAGGTTTTTTTTTTAGATTAGCATCACTGTTCTCATACAAATAGGCAACGCAAATGTCAAGCACTAGCTTGGAAAAATGATGCTGACTTTGTGACATAAACACTGAAGCATGCTATTGTGAACTACTCGAATCAATCTGAATCAATTGGTGTCAAAGTTAGTATCCGAAATTATTTAATAAAAGTATAAAATATATTTTCATGAGACTGTTATGAAAGAAGAGAAAGGCATTATCACACCACTCGGTGGATTAGGAAGGGTTTTTTTTCCACTCAATTTTGTCGTAGATGGCTAATCCGATTTCAATCAGGTTACACGCTAAGATTTAATTCCTTTGTTCGGTAATATTTTTGACGAGAAAGGCTATAGCAGGATAAGCATGTGAAATCTGCCCCCAAAAGGAATTCATATTGTTATACCATATTCGAAAGGTCATAGACTGAAAACAATTTTATCAAAGTTTCAACCCTTTAACTTCCATATTAACGGAGCTAAGATGGTTCTATAGATATTTATTTTATTTGATTTTTGAAGAAACCGCATATCCGAAAAATTTGAATAAAATCAAATATATTTAAGACATTATGGAGAAGGTTTACAAATTTTTTTCAAAATTTTTGAAGATGTATTTCTTCCATTAAAAAAGACTTGAAAATTTTGAAACATATTTTTTCCCTTTTCCAATTTTTGCACCACCCCAGATTTTTTAGTCATAAATACAAAATTTTTGGACATGTTAAAGTGATATGTTTTCATATTTTTAAAAAATGTGGACGACCACAATATTTGATTTTTTTCTAAAAAATAAATAACAGTCGACCATGCGTCCCCATCAAGTTCTGTTAGAAGAAAACGCATGGTTCTTTGTACTTAATGCAACTCAAGCACGGGGCTTAGTAATCAAAGTAACGAAAAGGAGGAAATGAGTTTCAACCTTTGCATAATACATACACGATCACACTTCGGGTACAACCTAGAAAGCTACAAAGCAAGAACTTACTGGTATGTGGCTCATTTATGAATGGTAGTAATATATGAACGTCGCGAGTATCACACATATGAAATTCGGTTACGGCAATCAAGAACTAGAGCGGGTGTCAGTTTTTTAGGTGTTGCTGATAGATGTAATGAAAGAAAGAATGAAAATTTCGTTACAGTTTCAAAATAGACTGTATTTAATTCGATAATTCGATAGTTTTTCATGAAATTGTCGAATCGTTTTGCACTGTGGGGTCTCGTACAACGCGGTTTCCTTTTTGCCAGCTCTGTACATTTCACTAAATGCGTATCGAGTTGAAACAACAGCGAATTGAATTTTTCTTTTCTATATTATTGTCAAACAGAAGTGGTCATTGATGAAGGTTGGAATCGATTACATAGAATTATTGACTGTATATTTAATTTAAATAGGAAATGGGATAAAAAATTTTATATAAATATAATATTGCTAATATTGCTATTTGAAAGCACACATTTTGTCTCTGAATAATTTCGTTTATTCGATAGACTTATCATCGTTTCTCTTTTTTTATTGATATGTGTTTGTAGCTGTTCTGGTTTAAAAATTTCTGACCATATTTCCGCCGGTCTTACTGTTCTGGATAAAAACCGAGTAGTAAATAATGGCGACCACGTGTGAACAGCAACCAACATTGCCAATAGCGCATTCACAGCAACGGCGCTGGATTCTCAAATATCCAGTCGAATTTGGAGTGTACTCGATATAGCACTTGTAAGCATTGAAAAATGAGATACAACTTGTTATGGGCCCGAATAGCATTTATATCTGTTGTTGTTTCAAACCATGAAAACTATCATAAAGATATTCGATTGACGTTTTCAAACACAAAACTCCAACTTTATCTTTATCACCCATTCTTCCAGAAAGCTATAGACATCCCTCGATAACATATCTTGATGATAACTTTTGACATTGTAATGAAATTTTCATTCTTTTTTTTCATTATTCTTTCATTACATCCATAAGCAACACGTAAAAAACAGACACCCGGTCTAGTTATCAACTGCCGAAATAAAACAAAAATTAATAGAACCACCCTAGTCAATATGGCAGTTAAAGGGTTGAAACTTTGAGAAAATTGTTTCCAGTCTATGACCTCTCGAATGTGGTATAACAATATGAATTCCCTTTGAGGGCAGATTTCACATGCTTATCCTGCTATAGCCTTTCGGTAATCTATAGAAATGGCCGATATTTCGGTACATGAGTTTTGTTTTACAATAATTATGCAAATTTTTACCGGACGATCAGTCTTACGTAAATTTTCTTTACAAACTACAAATTACAAATTTTTGTAAATAGATATACAATTCATACGGTAAATCTGAATAGTCGCCGAGTACGGTAAAAACTATACTCTCCGTATAGTAAAATTATCTTCCAATAACCCGAGCTTCTGTGAAAACTGATTGTCATGAAACTAACTGTCAAACAGTTTTTAGTAAGTGTCTTTTTATTAACCAAACGAAAAAAAATCTTGAAGAGCTCATCTAATGGATTGAGGTACAGGTGCAAAAGTTTTTAAAACAATAGAACCACTAAAAGCTTTTTGTTTACTTATAGTCAAAAAATAATTTTGTATCACTTGTCCACTTACTGCCTACACAAATCGATCGAGGGTAATTTCGGTGGAGTCGGATTGTGCAGTGTTTTGGAAGGCGCTCATAATTCCGGTCAGCCACAACAGGTTGGAATTTCCTTCATTCGTTTTTGTGAATTTGTGTTATTTTTTTAAATCCGAAAATCCAGAATTTTAACCAAAGGAAAACAAACAAAAAACTACCGAACAATCAGTTAGATCCAATTGGTTTACAGTTTACGGTAGTTGTTTGACAGTTCAGGAATTACTGAACGATCGGTAATCAATTTAATTACCGAACTGATTACCGAACGTAATCTGTTGAAAATTCGGTAAAAAATTACCGAATTCTGCGAAATTTTCTAAGTGTGTAGGCTCATTTGAAAGCTACTATTGGTTAATCAAACAGGTTTAAAGCCCAAATGGGTATCACTTACGGCTCCGGTAATACAATGGTATAAGTGACGTAAACGACAAAATTCAATATCGCTGAATTTTTTAATTTCAATGATTTAAGGCTCGAACGAGACTAATATTGGGTTGTGGATCAAGTTCGAAGATCATATGGTTGACAGAGACATAATCGTATAAGTGACATCAAAAATCGCCCAAATTTGAGGTAGAAATTCATTATCTTCACAAACAAAATGTTTAAATGAGACTGTGATTGACAGGACCAATTCAATCTAAAATCATGGCTAATTATTCAAAAAAATCATTACAAATAACAATGTTCGAGTTTAATCGGACATGGAATATTGTTGTCCAATCGAGGTCAAAGTTTGAAGATTTTCAATTTCGAAAAATCATCAAAATTTCGTAACCGAAATTTGCTAATGTCAGATCTCTAAGAAATACCCCAAGTAGGAAATGTAACTTATTGAAATTTCAATAGATTCTACAATTGTTTTAGAATTGTTTTTCATGTTAGGTATGTTCAAAAAATTTTTTTAAATATATGAAAATCGGTTGTGCAACTTATACTTGTTAAGTTTTACGATAATACCGAAAAAAATTACTATAGATCAATTTTAAGTATATCTAAAACAATTTTGCAGCAAATCACCGACTTGCCTACGTTGCACTAGTAGTTATAGAAGCTCTGCCAAAATTTTCACATCGTCATGTACAAACCAAGTAACTAAAACAATTGTTCAACTTATCAAAAATTTTCCAAATGGCTGTCATAATAGTATCGGACTCAATATATGCCGAAATGGCTGTATATCTCTTATGAAGAAAAAAAGTAGTGAAATTATGCTCTCTACAAGTCAAACACTGATAAGCCGAATTGAAAACCTCGCAGTAAAAATTATTTTGCTACCGAGTCCGCATTGTCTTGACTGTCTCATGAAATTTTGGGTCAGTGTGCGCTGTTTTCTTCATTTTTAGAAAAAAAATTCGAAACTTGCAAATAAGTTGTACCAGATTTATCTGCTTGAAATGAACGTAAGACTTGCCGACATGAGAATATTATCATAGAAGTTTCAGAAATACAGCATTACATACGCAATTGAAACAAAAATCAAATCAGATAATTTGTATTCGGTTTTCATCTCGCGAAAAAATGAACAGACCTGACATCACTTTTCAATAATATTGAACGAAAAGTTAAGTTCATCATAGTTACTCTCATAGTTATATATTACCGTTTGAGCAACTTGTTCTGGCAACTAAAGCACATGGGCTCACCAAAATAACACCTACAGTGCGTATCACAAAAGTCGGGTTCACTAAGATGAATGACTTAATTATATTGTTGTTTAAGTCAACTAGTTTGATAAAAATAAAAACAACTATTTTGATAAAAATAAAAACAAAAATTTCCCTTGTCAACATTTACATGTTTATATTCCCTATTATTTAGGTAAAATAAATCGTTACGTTGGGTGAACCATTTTCTTTTCAACACACTGTTACCCTCGATGCCATATTGGAAAATATTGATCAAGAATTAATTTCAAGATTTTTTATATTAATTGAATCATCAATATGATTAAAATCGTCTGAAAAGGTGTATGAATGTTTGATAGCTTTCTTATACATATTTTGAACACTATTCCGATCATATTCATTGAAAAGAATAGATTGTTATTTTCATAGAAATTGATGTGCAACCATCAAAACACGTACATTCAAAGGCGCTTGAAAATTTCAGGCGTACGAAGACATGTTTCACCATAAAAATGCAGTTCGTTGTCGATTTTTCTAAAACATAAAAGATCTGTTCTACAATATGTAGTATTACCATTGATTTATGTGCAGAATATTTTTATAGTTCCATGTTTGTGTTACGAGCAGTTGTATTGAAAATAAAATGTGAAACTGTTTCATTAGAAATTATGTTTGTTTTTTTTAATCATCAATTCAATTCTTGTTTACATTACGTAGTAGTTTCAATGAGTTTCACAATTGTTTTCTCTCTGATTTTATTACTGCCTTTGAGATGGGATCGACGCATGAGTTTTTGTATCAGTTGCACAATAATTGTGAATAACACATGGATCAATAAGTCCCGAGACTAACAATGGAAACAACATTTTTTTTGCAAAATTTGTTTTTATTCATCAACATAATCACCTTTTAGGGTGATACAATGGTTCCAACGTTTTTCCAATTTTTCAATACCATGTTTATAAAAAAATTTTATCTTTCGCTTCAAAATAAGGTTCAGTTTCAGCGATGACCTCCTCATTTCAGCCAAATCTTTTTCCCTGGAGCATTTTTTTAAGATCAGCAAAAAGCCAGTAGTCACTGGGGGCTAAATCTGGCGAGTGTGGGGGTGGGAAAGCAGATCAAAGCCCAATTCGTGCAATTTCTGAATCATCGACTCGTTGCTGTTTTTGTTCCATCGAAAGCAATCGCGGCACCCACTTGGAAAAAAACCTTTTTCATGCTCAATTTTTCATGAAGGATAGTAAATACACTTAATAGTAAATAATATGATATCTGTGTCATCTCAGTAATCTCACGGAGCTTCACTTTACGATCTTTCATTATAATTTTTGCATTTCACTCACATTTTCCGGTGTAACGGCTTCCACAGGTCTACCCGAGCGTTCCGCGTCATTTGTGTCGGTACTACCACGTTTAAAATCTGCGAACCACCGACCAATCATTGCTTTTGATGGACAAGAGTCCGGATAATATTTTTCAATCCATTGTTTCGCTTGCACGGTGTTTTTACCCATTAAAAAACAATGTTTTATCAAAACACGAAACTCGTTTTTTTCCATTTTTTAAACAAACTACAAAACGACTTTACTCCAATCTCGATAACTCAGCGGTTTGTAGTCGGATCGACTTAAAATTTTGACCCGTTTCAAGCAAAGGTTAGTACTCTAGAAAGACGTGGTTACTGGTTTACTACGAGCACCATCTCTGCTTTAGTCTCGGGACTTATTGATCCATGTGTTAAATGTTCGTGACAACGGAAGAACTAAAAGATATGTTGCACAACACAGAAAAATTGCGCTTTTTCCATAACACAACAGTTACTAGAATAGTAATATAAACTAATTTGATAAATTTCACAATCTGTAGAAAAATACACGACAGCAACTTAACGTGCTACTTGGGACTTGAAACGTCAAGATTTTTATCCCAATCACAAATAGAGTTTTTTTGTAAATGTATTTTAAATTTTTAAAATCGATTGATCCCAGGGCTACACTCAATTCGGATTTTTTTTCTACATTTGTTATTTTTCAATTCTATCCATTTCATTTAAATCAATAAGAAATATGTTCGGCCCTTATCAAATTTTGATCAATTTTGGAAAAGTAAAGTATACAAAGTGACATTTTTGTGACAAAGTCTGCATGCCCAAAAAGATTTACTGACATTAGAGAACGTTTGTTCGAGTTGGCACGAAGTGCGTATAATTAAATACATTCAGTTCATATCACTGCAACAAACAAACGCATTCGTTTTCTGTCGCGGTTGTTTGATCTGAAGCCACTTCCATGTAATTATTTGCACGATTCTAGGATTTTATTTGTTCTCATTCTAATATCATCTAGCGATTTGTGCGACTATTGATCAGAAATCTAGGGGGAAGCGGTACAAACAAAGAATGAACTTGAACAACTTGGGAATGGTGATTTCTTGTTGTTAACATGCTGGGGATATAAAATCTTATTCGAAGCAGAACTTTAAGCAACTTTATTTCACTGTTAACCGACACGACAGAAGCGGAATTTGGTCTTTTCCTTTCTCTGTAAGGTTTCTGGTTTGCCCGCTCCAAACGGAAATAGAAAGATACTGATAACTCGTAATCGAAAAGTTTATCTTTAAGGAATTACATTGTTTCAGTTTTCCTATATTCTCTCGTTAGCAAGTCCTCGGTTATGTTTGCTTGATGAGTAAATAAGAAACTCAGTTAATACACTGCTCAGACAGTTCGGAATGCTATTCGAATACGATACTTACGCTGGTTGGTCTTGCAGAAAATCAAGTTATTGAACAATGAGAAGGAATCCTGTGATTATCTTTACAAAATAAAAGTGAGCCCTCTAAATTTATTGTAATGTAGTTTTTATTTGTTTAAAATTATGGTGCATCAAGTAGCTAAAACATGTATTATACGTATGTGTATTCAGTTCACGAAATTGTGAAAACCATTAGTCTTTGTGCCATTCAGAAATCAATTAAACAAAAAAAAATATTTCGATTTTAATCATGTATAATATTTGCCATTTCTGCAGCATGCAAAACGTTGTCATTAAACTAGGATTGATTATTTCAGATAATACGAATAAGTCTCTAATATTAGCTACATTTCAACTCATCGCTCACTCATCTACCGCGTTACTTTCAAAAACATTTGTCTTACTTCCTCCCGGATGCTCCCATTGTATGGGTCACAGAAATAATACGAATCAATCAATGTAATTAGAATTGACAATACGAACCGAATTGAAAGTAATTAATAAATCCTCTTTCAGGCACTGACTTTCTAGGTCGAACTACGTTCTGTCCTGACCTATAACGTTGTGATAATATCGACCGTATCTTTGAATGGATTGGTCGACGCCAGCACCGGGCCATGCTGGGCAGGTGTCGGCAATCCCGCCATTCCCACTGTTCCGCTCGGTCCAACACCACCAGACAAGGAACCAACGGAGACAGCCGGTATGGTCGTCATCGTAGTTCCCGTTGATGATGACGAACTGGTGTTGTTCGTTGGCTTCATACCAATTTCCATGTTCGACAGAGCAGACGACACGTGCAACAGATTTTCCATCAGAATTTGATAAATTTCACTCAGCTCAATTTCCGACCGGGACGCGATAAATACATCTGTGGGAGAGATTAAGTGAGAATGGAGAATGTTAATCATTTGTGCATAAAGGGTGTGCTTTGTGCTTTTTGTTTCCTCGAATCCAATGATTACAAGCAAGAATAAATGTGGTGTTTGACTGTGACAATTCACGCTGTGCCATAGACCATTGTTGGCTTCTGAGAAACAAATTTGAATATAGCCAACGCTGATTTATACGACATTTGTTATTTTCCAAAAATAGATATGACAACAAAGTGGAATAGGAGACTGGATATACCCTGCGAGAAAATAAACCACGTGCCTGATAACAATAATCTACAGTAGCGCAAGTATATCCGCCACATTCGCACTATGAAGACTAATTTTAGTTAACCAGCCAAGTTTGTGTGACAAATATAATGCACGGTTAAGTCATTTATTACGAAAAAACAGAGTTGTATGCTAGATACTACAGAGCACAATGACATTAAAAATGAAAGATTTCTTAGGTTCACTTAATAAATACAAATGTTTTATTATGGTGGATGCATTTAGCTAAAAACTTTTTCTAGTCAAAATGCGTGGATTGTTTGCGCATGAGAAAATTGACGATTAGATTCTATCATAACAATTTATTCAACCTGTTCTAGAAATTCTTGTATTCCAAAGTTTATAAAGTCATTATATGGGGGAAGGGTGGGGGGTACAAAGCGAGAGAATTGTGGTTTAATGATTATTTTTACGATTTAAATGAGATATATATTGTGTATAACATATTGTGCATTGCATTGTCGTTAGGAACTAATAACCCGCCTAAAGCTATTTTGTATACTAAATGATCGTAACGTTAAGTAATTGTTAAGAACGACCTGAAAAAACAATTTGTTTGTCGAGCTTTGCTTCGCTAATAAATTAAATACAGGGTCCGCCATCTAACTTTTTTTTGAACTAGCGCTTATTTCGACATTGGTAACCTTAACGTCACTTCTGATTTGACAGAAACTTAGTTTTATCCTTCCACTTCCACAACCAAAATGGTTGTGTATACGCTTGAGGAACGCGTGAAAATAGTGCCAACTGGGCTTGCGATCAGCTCGAAGAAGACGCCATTTTTTGCCAAAAAATCATCTTCTCGGATGAGGCACATTTTCATCTCGGCGGGTATGTTAATAAGCAAAATTGTCGCATCTGGGGGACGGAAAACCCGCACGTTATCATGGAGAAGCCGATGCATCCTCAGAGAGTGACGGTTTGGTGCGGATTTTGGTCTGACGGCATCATTGGGCCATTTTTCTTCGAAAATGAGGCAGGAGCCGCCGCCACGGTCAATGGCGAGCGCTACCGCGCCATGATTAGCGATTGGTTCTTCCCGTTACTTGAAGAGGAAGACTTGGATACCATTTGGCTCCAAAAAGACGGCGCTCCGTGCCACACAGCCAACGCTACGATCGATTCTGCGCACAGTCTTCGAAGATCGAATTATCAGTCTAAATTCGGATGTCGTTTGGCCGCCTCGGAGCTGTGATTTGACGCCGTTAGACTATTATCTTTGGGGGCTGTCAAAAATAAGTGGTATGTGGACAAGCCAGAGACAATTCAAACCTTGAAGGATAACATTCGTGCAGCCATAGCTGAAATAAAGCTGCATACAATCGAAAATGTACTAAATATCTAGACCGACCGTATGGCATACTGCAAGGCCAGCCGAGGCAGCCATTTGAATGAAATTATATTCCACAATTAACCGTAAGGATTATACTTTAATGTGAAAAAATAAATTTTGAAATCGGATGAAACGTTTGTGTTTTATTGCATGTTTAAAAAAAAGTTACATGGTAGACGAAAACACATGGTAAAGTTCGAGGGTGTTTCAAAACGAAGTTTCTAATTTTTTCGGTGGCTAGCACTATAAACCAGAAGAGACATCAATAAAACTCCACTTTGCCCCCCTTTCCCTTATGATTTTAAAGTCACATAAAAATCAATTCTAGAATAGAATCCTCAATATACCAATACTTAACAAAGTGAAACGATTTAATATTATACTAATAATGAATTTCGTTATATATATTCATAAAGAAACACATATTGAAGTAAATCGTCATAGGGTTCATTCAGAAGTGACGATTTTTCAACTTTTTTTTGACTTGATTAAATTATGACCATTATAAAATCATTTGCTTAGGCAATACTATGATATTTGTTGTAGGAAAAATTGTATACCTGCTTGTCTTTTTGTCGAAAATAAGGGAACGTACAAACTTATTAATTTTATAAACAAGTCATCGATTCGATATAAGATTGCTCGAATTTTACTTATAATACTATGTGGTTTTCCTGATTCCGATTTTTATCAAACATTAAACCAAAATATTTTACTTGATCAGACCATGTCAATTAAGTTAAATGATTATAATTAAGTTTAATAATAGTAGCTTTGAAATTATGCTGAAAAATAATTAAATGTTTGTTTACCACATTTGATGAAAAAAAAGTATTCATAGCGATCTTTATAACACAATTATGAACTGAATCCAATCCCGCATTGCATTTTATTTTATTGACACCCGGTCCAGTATAGTGAAGTTGAGGCATTATCAATGCCAATCCTTTATGAAAGTGCCGGAGACTCTTGACTCATAACTTTTATTTATTAAAGATTGAAAGAGCGTTTCCAGTGACTCGATATTTCTCTTGTATACAACATCGTCAATCATGTAGAATCATCTACCAAAAACCGGCTGCATCTCAATACATGAACCGTGAGAGATTTTTTCTACATTTCTTCTAAGCGCACTCTAAGTATGTCACGGCCCTTACCAAACTAGATACAGTTTTGAAATGATCGGCGCTGTGTGGAATTGACCAAGAGAGAATCGCAAGTTGACAATTATAGCAGGAAACCGAATCGATGCTTTCACTTGATGAATCGCACACTAGGTTGCAATATTTCAAAACTCTTCTGTGGAGCGTTCACAGACATTTTGATAGACACAAAAGGTTATATGCACATAGTAAGAATAAGCGGCAATAGTAAAATGATTCTACCGCAATTATCAGCTGCCTATATAGAATCGGATCGCAAAATAAGAATGAGCGACCGTTTGTTGCTTCAGAGCGAATCCTCACAGCAGCGTGCTAACCCGTGATGCTCAGACGGGTCATGGAGAAAAATTCGCTCTCGCACTGGTATCCATTCTATGTTAAATCAACCATGTCGGTTTTTTGTTACTGGGATGGTATCAGAGTCCTACATCTGCAACAAATTCTGCGCAGATTAACGAGTTTTGCTCGATGTTGGGTCGATATGTGAAAAATCCTGCCAGGAATTCCTTAGGAGGAAGCATTTCAGAATTGTAGAGGCACATGCTATACTCTGAAACAACGTTCGAATATTGAAGGGTGTGAATGCGAGTGGAAATGCACTGGCTACTATTCCTGTAATGTTGTAGACAGTCAATGTTTTATCTGCGGTGTTCGTCATTCACGTATCAGAATTTTTAACGATTATTTTTTCAATGAACCATATAAGCTACGGTCGAAGAGTCGTTGTGTTAACTAATTCTTATCTGAAGCCTATGCCAAGCCATTTTAGTCAATAGAACGGTGTTGCCTTTTGCAATAGTAGCAGAATGAAATAGAATCCTTCAAATAGGTCAAATATTTCGGCTGGACGTTCTATTTATGATGAACATTGAAACCCTTTTATGTGATTTTAAATCGAGTGGTCAAGATATCAAAAGTCTTTCTGGTCCGGGAATTTAGCAAGACAATAATACTTTCGCTAATAAATATTTTTTTTTTGTAGTTGGTGTCTTCACAAAAATTGTTTGTTATATTGATTTTAATTGATTCTCTTCGGTAAGCATTAACTAAGAGAGACAAAAGATATGAAATGAAAAGACGGATAGGTATTCTAGATTGAATCAGTTATAAATTTAGAACGGAAAAGCTAGACAGGCTCATATAAGCATGATCAGAAGAATGAAATGAATTCTCTTTTACCCTCTGCTTGAGGGGGACGAACACTAAATTCGGGTCCTCAAGTATGGTCGTGTAACAAGTGTAGTTCTTCATCACACTATGCTACTGACACCTGATTCAATCTGGAATACCTATTCCTCTTTTCATTTCATATCTTTTGTCTCTCTCAGTTAAGGCTTGCCGAAAAGAACCAATCGAAATCGATATAGTTAGACATTATGCGGCAATTAAAACCAAATAGCAAAAGCTGTTTGTGCTCAACAGACGCATTTTTTTATGTAAAAGATCATTAGGGTGGTTCATGTTCGGATTGAAATCTGAATTCTAATTTTATTAATTGAATTCAAAGTTTATTGCACTTCACAGCGAAGTTGTAGGAAATTTTATTTTGAGCAACTTTACTGAAGAAGCCATCTTCTTACCTTTTCATTTAATCTAATTAAATAATTTTTTCGGAGTAAAAGAATCAAAAAATCGCCTTTTTTGTTCAAAGTTTTCGGATAATATTCTTTCTGGTCTGTAGAGTCTGAGCATACGAAATGGTATAATCGGATGCCTAATTATTGTGGTACCGGGTACCGTGACCGTGAATACCAACCAAACAATGATACATATCAGAACTCATTGTGTACCGTTTTGCAGTTGTGTACCAAAACATGAGAAAGATTGCACAATGTCCTAGGCGTCTCGGTACGATTCGAAAAAGTTATTCGTTTTTGCCTTTCGCTATAGAAAGGTATTAAGAATTGCTGGAAAAGCCGATTTTTGAACGGAGCCTCGGAGACCCATAGTGTTATAAATCATTCGACTCAGTTCGACGAGATCGGAAAATGTCTGTGTGTGTATGTGTGTGTGTGCACTTTTCAAAGATATTTATACGCGCTCAATTTTCTCAGAGATGGCTGAACCGATTTGAACAAACTTATGCTCGTTCGAAAGCTACTATCGGACCATTGATCAAGTTCGAAGACCAAATGGCTGTGACTTTTGGTTCCGGAGATATAATGGTATAAGTGACGTAACCGACGAAACACGTTGTTTTTTACCGCTCTAATGTATATAAGGGTGCCAATATTTTGGGATAAAGCTATTGTTCAGAAGTTTAAGCATCTCGAGAAAAGTCCTCATGCAAAATTTTTTACGGGGTAATGCCCAGCGGCAAAAGTTTGAAAATTTTCGATCTTGAAAAAGCACCAAAGGAAAATCGAAAATTTTTGTTGGTGCCAAAAATTTTAAAATTGCATGAAACGTCAAGATTTAGTGTTAACTCAAAAAAAAATTTTTTTTTAAAGACCGACTTTCTGAGAGTTTTGATATTTTTACTAAGTCCCAGAAAATCCATATTTTCAAAAAAAAAAAATTTTCGTGTTGACACTAAATCTCGACGTTTCTTGCAATTCTAAGCCTTTTGGCATGAAAAATTCATTTCCAGTATCGAATCGTTTCTCAAAGCTTAATCATTTTCTCAAAAAGGTCAAATTGAATTTCAAAAACAAAAATTCAAATTAAAGGACTTAAGGTCCCACACAAAATTGGTCAATTTTATCCGATTCTGGAATTACAGATGATGAGCTTTTAAAATTCATACCGATTAATTTACGCGTATTAATTTATGGCCATTCGAATCATTCTGGGTTATGCTAGTTCCTGAATACCGGCTCTGGAAGTACCATAAATAATGACGAAAAACTCTAAAGTGGAACTTACTTCGACATCTCATGGAATGTTCAATCGATTGTCATACGTTGAGATTGAAATTCGATACGATTCGCAGTTTCGACATTACAGGGTAATGAGTGATTAAAATCTCAATTTGCTGTTTAATCGTTTTAATTATAATAATGTCAAGAGAACTAAAATACCTAAGGTATCATCTCACTGCTAGGTGGATTAATCACGTTTTTCTAGTTTGAAGCTGGTTGTATGAATGATTGCTTAAGCTGAAAATTTCTGTTGATATCAATGCCATAGCCTACTAGCTCGGAACAACGGTATCAAACTGTATCTTATACCGTTTTTGTTTTTTAACCTATCCGCGGACGACTCTGACTCCGAGTAAAACGAACGTGGTACGCGTCCTTAAAAACAACTCATAAAAAAGAAAAAAAAAACAAACTCGCTTGGATACGTGGTGCGACCAGAGAAAATTATCAGAGCGAAACTACGCGATTGGAGTCCGATCCAGAGCGACCCCAAGTTGCTAAAATAAACACATCAAAAGTTGTTTAGGCGCCTCTGGGGCAGCTCTCGGGCATTCAAATCTCGGTCATTCAAATTCAATCATTTTGGGAATAAATCAATTGAAATGGTTAGGCGAAATATCCATTTTCGGCAGTAGTTTTCTTACCGATTTATTAATTTTAGATTGACGTAAAGCCGCCATGACTAAGTTCAGTTTTTGCAATGACTGAGCGGAAATATATATTGGAGAAGCCAAGTGAAAGAAAAACTAACACTTGGCTTCTCCAATATATATTTCCGCTCAGTCATTGCAAAAACTGAACTTAGTCATGGCGGCTTTACGTCAAACTAAAATTAATAAATCGTTAAAAACAATTGCGGTTTGATTTTCCGTAACAATCTGCTTCTGGTAGGAAAGGGCAGACAATCAATACAATCTTCATAGGGGTCTGTCGCTGACGATGTCCAGCCAGCGACTGGCACCATTAAAGAAGGTGACAAGCGATTATAAATACACTCTCCTACTCAATGCTTGATCGGAGAAATAGGTATAAAGCGAGAGGACTAGTGTTTGATGGACAGAGAAGATGTTTGGATATAAGGTGTCGGTCGGGTGACGGCCAGGATGTAGACCATGTTCGATGTACGTTGCTGCTATGTCTGTGAGTTTTAGTGTGGCTAAAGCAAGATCAGAGTGGCGAAATGTTACCGCGTATGCACGGAATGCATAAGAACGCAGGTTCGAGTCCTGTCTCTGAGCGTATCTTTTTCCAAAAATTCATCTTTTCTGTTAGTTTTTCTTTCACTTGGCTTCTCCAATATATATTTCCGCTCAGTCATTGCAAAAACGAAGTAGTTTTCTTGTTTATCATTTAAAAAAAAAATTGTGTGAGACACTTAAAGGGCACATCAGAAACCATCGTTTGGCTGAAGGTAGTATTTTACTTCGTTTTGGCGTTTAAGAGTTATATGACTTTTCTAAATACTGTTTTCCATTGACTCTCCAAAATAACGAATAACCACTTACATTCATGGAACATCCAACACTTGTTAATCAAAATAAAAGATACGACCGCTTACCGTTTCGATCCTTTGTCAGTCTCTGTGAGTAGATATTCAAGATGATGGATAAATCATCGGTGGATTTGAATTCTGATGTCGAGCTATATGCGCTGGTGCCAAAGTTAGCATCATGTTGCAATCCAGAGCCTCCGCCGCTGATTCCATTGCCGCCAGTTATTCCCGAGAGATTGTAGTTGGAGGACGACAGGTTCGACATCTGTTTGTGCTGCTTGACGTGATTTATGGCTGCCGACCAGCTGAAAGGAAAAAAACAAGAAAACGAGGAAAAATCATGAGATGCATTACTGGGTAGACCAATATGGTAAATGTTGAGGACGGATGTAAAAAAAATACTTTGCATATCATTCTCTCAAATGCAAACACCCGTCAGTACAATAAGGACAATGATTTAACAATATGTTCTGATAATGGTATTTAAAATGCATAACATTACTCTTTAAGTTAGTACACCACATCATTTGACGCCAATTCAGCTCAATTCAACTAAAGAATAACTAGTTTCATTTAAAAGATGTTTGGTATGCATGGATAGCGATTATTGCTAAGTGCTAAGGTTTTATTATTTTTAAAAAATGAAATAGTAGTGAGGGTAAAATTAATTCCATTCGAATGAATTTAAAATATTTGAAAGTTTTCGGAAAACTCCATCATTAAAAATGCAATCACTCTCTCGCTGTCAAGCACATAATTGTAAATCCGGGATATTTACACATTATGAATTCAAACGATACCAACGAGAATAAAGATTATAGCCACAAATGTTTTATCGACTATAATATTTGCTCATTTTAAATATTTGTTTTACCATTTTCTTGTGTAATCGGGATCGTCATTTGTGCTATCAATCATTCGAGTCGTATCAAATAAACACAAATGTACATTGATTATATAACCAATCGCACCGTAAACACGGCAAATGGTGATAATCCTGCGGAGAACCTGTGGGAACGTGGTATGGAATGCAACAGAGCGGATTTTCTTTTCAAACGAAAAACGTAACAAAAAGTTTGAACTCGAAATAATGTAATTGATGTTAACTTACTTTCAACGGACAAAAATTAAAACATCTCCGGGAGACGCAATGAGGGTACCAAATCATAAAATGCAAAAAACCAAATCACATTATGCAAAAGTAACGAATAATGAGCCAACTGCTTGTGTCCTGCGCTTGTGATATTAACGAGTGCATATAATTTACGCAAACATTCTTCTGTATAAATGACTTTAGCTTACTCAAGTCACGTTTTTGAACAGCGGAAATTAACCCATGCAAAAACTTACATCAATTTACATTAGATGACACCAAATATCAACGCTGTAAAAAAAAGCAACCAGAGACTCCCTTCCGCGGTAATTCGTCACGTATTCTAAACTTTTTCATGGGAAAAAGAATAACCGTAGTGAAGATCAAATAACCATCCCCGATGGCAATGAGCATATGTTCACCATGCTTTTGATTTTCCTCTAGAGACTTACTATAAAATATAGAAAAAATCTGAATAAATCAAACCAAAACGTTTTTCTGGCCTGTGATTAACTCCTGATATCCAAAATGATCGGATGAAACTGGATTCTGTTTTTGTCTGTAGATTAAATAAATTAATGATTTTTAAACTGTTGTTCCTGCAAATAAGATTGTTTTCTATAATCTCGATTTGAAATAAAAAACACGGCACACCCTTCATTTTAAAGTCGTGTAGAAATTAAGCAAAACAGAGAATGAAATCAATATAGAAGTAGAAACAAGAAAAAAATGGCTCGCACATCGTTAGAAACCGAACTACTCGCACAGCTAGTCAACTAAGTTGTTGAATGTGACCAACGTAATAAATGTTATCGGATAACTTTTGTCGAGAGCCAGGAAGACAGAGTCGGCGGAAAATCAAAAGAAGGAGGTTGCAAAAATATTGAAACGAGGGACTATTAATTTCAAACGGAACTCTTCGGTCAAGATGTCGCAAACATCCCAGCAATGTCATCAACAATCGAACATCTAGAAAAACATAAGCCAGATTGTCGGCTAACGTGCAGGTGGTAACAGCCAATCGTGAGCGATAAGCAAAACCAGTCGACCGCCACTCAATATCGGCAACTGTACACGAAGATTCTGCCGAAGATTGATTGTGTAGTAAAGGATGATGAAACGTTCGTCAAGATTGTCAAGATTTTATACAGCTTCCTGGAAAACGATTTTACACTGCAACTGGTAGAGGTAGCAGAGATTTTCAAATGAATTAGATTGTCGAGTTTCGTCATTAAATATCACGTTTAGTAGGCTATCATTTATTTGTAGTATCATCTGCACGATCCTGTTACTATGATTTAGTCAGTCAAGGAAAAATGAAGTAGTGACGCCGTCCAAGCACACATTTTCGAAACCTATATAACCCGTATAGATAAATTCCGAGGGGTCAAGAAACTTATTTCTTCACTATTCGTTCTCTACTTACAGATAACCAAATACAGTCATCGCCCACATGTCCCATTTTCTGTAGAAATAGAAAAATAATATCCAACGATAACTGAATTGAAGTAGTCCTTTCTCTTGGCAGTTGGTACTCGAAGGTACAGGATTGATACTCCGTGTACAGAAACAAGAGCACTATCTACAGGGTCCGCCATCTAACTTTTTTTTTTAAACTATTTCGACATTGGTAACCTTAATGTCACTTCTGATATGACAGAAACTTAGTTTTATCCTTCCGCTGAACGAAAATGGTTGTGTATACGCTTGAGGAACGCGTGAAAATAGTGCCAAGTGGGCTTGCGATCGGCTTTTTGCCGATTTTTGCCAAAAAATCATCTTCTCGGATGAGGCACATTTTCATCTCAGTGGGTATGTTAATAAGCAAAATTGTCGCATCTGGGGGACGGAAAACCGGTAAGTTGTCATGGAGAAGCCGAGGCATCCTCAGAGAGTGACTGTTTGGTGCGGATTTTGGTCTGGTGGCATCATTGGGCCATTTTTCTTCGAAAATGAGGCAGGAGCCGCCGCCACGGTCAATGGCGAGCGCTTCCGCGCCATGATTAATGGCGAGCGCTTCCGCGCCCGTTACTTGAAGAGGAAGACTTGGACACTATTTGGTTCCAACAAGACGGCGCTCCGTGGCACACAGCTAACGCTACGATCGATCTTCTGCGCACAGTCTTCGACGATTGAATTATCAGTCGAAATTCAGATGTCGTTCGGCCGCCTCGGTGCTGTGATTTGACGCCGTTAGACTATTATCTTTGGTGGGCTGTCAAAGATAAGTGTTATGTTATTCAATTCGAGCCTTGAAGGACAACATTCGTGCAGCCATAGCTGAAATAAAGCTGCATACAATCGAAAATGTACTAAAAAACTGGACCGACCGTATGGCATACTGCGAGGCCAGCCGAGGCAGCCATTTGAATAAAATTATATTCCACAATTAACCGTAAGGATTGTACTTTAATATGAAAAAATAAATTTTGAAATCGAATGAACCGTTTGTGTTTTATTGCATGTTTAAAAAAAAGTTACACGGCGGACCCTGTAATTCCTTAATTTAAAGTTTGCCATTATGGTGCCAAAACGAATGGCTGGGGAATTGGTGAAGATCGATTTTAACAAAGCGGTGGATGCAAAAAGATTAGACACCTTAAAAAAACTCTTTCAAAAATTTTGAGCTAAAATGGACATGTTTGCAGCCTGCACGGGTGAAAATCTTTAGCCGATACCATGGTTTTCTAAAAATCATGAAATCATGAACCATGTCTTCTCATGAAATTTCATGAGCAAAATAATGGATATCATAAAAATTTTAATGAATGATGTGTTATTGTTCATGATATCAATCGTTTTGATAATGAAATCATGACTAATTATTCATGATAGACATGATTCATGATTTCATGATTTTTAATCATGGTTCCGGTGATAGATTTTTATTCATGTGATATCATAGAAACGCAGTAACGTCGGGTATGATGCAAAATTTCAAACCGTTCACATCAACTATCATCTTATCCTTTGAACCAATGTATAGAACAGAGATCGCCGATCACACTTTAACTAACGGTTTTAGTATAAAATATGGGAAGAATAGCTGAGAAGATCATGTTCACGGTCATATACAAAAGAGAAATTAAAGAACGAAAAATGACTGAATTTTACAATAATGATTTGAAAATGTGTCAAACATACCCAGTATTTCAAGCAGGCGTGTAAACGTACATTTAGCACATAAAAAATATGTCGGAATTGTTTAAACATGTGTTAGGTCAACTGTAAAAATAAGTCGTAAGACGTAAATTTACACGATTTTTTCTAGATGTGCGTGAAATAGTGGTACTCTACACACTTAAAAAATGTTACATCTTTATAGATGCACATAAAAGGAGCGTCGCGATTCACTTACATTCACAATACAAAGCATTTAAAGATAAGTCATATCATTAACTTCACAGTTGTTTTAGCTGAAACTCACATCGATACAGACGCAAAATTTATGTTTACATGTTAGTAGATGTAATTTTGTGTCATCGCCGAGAAAATTACGGCATACTTGAATTTACGTCAAGCGTAAATTTCATTTTTTCTAAGAGTGTAGTTAAAAGGTCTTGTAAGTTGATGACCACACAAACTCACATCGGATATACCGGTGCCGAAAGTACCGTAAATAGTGGTCAAAATTTGTTAAATCAAACTCACATCATCTTTTAAAAAATATCTGAACCGATTTTCACAAATCTCGACTTTAACGAAAAGTCTTATGACTTTCTGGAAGCCGGATACGCCAGTTCCGCCATCTACAACAACTTGGCACTATTAGGTTGCTGTCAGAGTGAAAGCGTGAAAAGGGGTTTCCCAATTCATGTTCCGAATGCACCGAAAATTGTGAAGAAAAACTCCAAATGTTGAACACACTTCGATTTCTCAGCGATGCTTGATTTGAATTGAAGCTCAAAGTGTCACAAAAACTACTGTGAAATTTCATACGGGTCTGACTTCCAGTTCAGCAATCACAGGGCAATGAGTGACAAAGCTTTTAAACTGCCATATAAAATGACGATACAGAACCAGTACGCAGCGGTACGAGCTTGCACGAAAGAAGAAGAAATCACAATTCGCCTTTAGATACAATGCACATAGCAGGCTTTGTTCAGTTTCGTACACGCTACACAGATAAAAATATTTTGTGAATTTACATTTATATTCATGCACATATTTGGAGCAGGCAATTGAATGGTAATTTACATTACAAAACGAAGCGGTTTGTAAATATACAGTCTTGTTCAATAAAAACGTGTTTAATCCACCTAGCAGTGAGATGATACCTATTTTTATCAATCCGCATGTGTTTTTTGCATGAATATTCTTCGGTGTTTAAGTTTTCATGATATTATTTTAATGACCGTCGTTTTAAGCGACAATTTGTGATTTTAATCACTCATTACTCTGTAATGTCGAAACTGCAAATCGGATCGAATTTGAATCTAGAAGTGTGATAATCGGTTAAACATGCCATGATATGTAAGTTCCACTCTAGAGTTTACGGTAATTTAAGGTACTTCCAGAGCCGGTATTCAGGAACCAGCATAACCCAAACCGATTCGTATGGCCATATGGCGAATAAATTACAACAGTTTTGAGTCCAACTTTGAAGCTTTTCGGGATTGTCATCTTCTATATCGGTTTGAATTTTAAAAATTCATCATCATGTAATTCGAGAACCGGAAGTCATAATTGGATAAAATTAATTAATTTTTGTATATAAGTTTGTTTTAATTTGAATTTTTGTTTCTGAAATTTGATTAGGCTTTTTATACTGGAACCGGAATTCTAAAAGCGGTATGGCCGAAGTCAGATAAATTCACCTGAGTAGCTGTACAGTTAACATTTGTTCCAAAATATTTGCAAATCAGTTAAGACATCTTTGAGAGATCATAGCACGAATTAAATTTTTAGGTGCATTTTGATCGACAACTGAATACCACTAAAACTGAAAAAAGTTAATTTTTTATCGACTATCCAAATCTGCTAACCTGATAAACCTGATTAATTTATGTGGAGTAGACATCCCCGAAACCGGAAGTTGGATCTGACTGAAAAGCAAGATGTTTTAGAGAACCTTGAACCATTTGAATCTTAGATGATTCTTAGATTTCATTTGAATCTTAGATCGGTTTAGCCATCTACGAGAAAAATGAGTTACACAATTTTGATTTCGTTTCACATATCATCCTGTAGTTCCAGAACCAGAGGTCGGAACCAAACATAATGCAGGAACTTTGTTTGGGAGCATACGATTTTTCGTATGAATCTGAATTTGTAGAAAAGAAATTTTCCGTGAAAATTAAGTGAAATTATTTGTCACACACGCATTTGCTGATCTCGACGAACTGATTCGAATGGTATATGGATGTTATGTTGTTCCAGCATTTATTGCTGTAAGTAGTTTAAAACAAAATAATTAAAAAAAATTCTGCCATCATCTGGTTTATATATGTCATATTCGAACGACTATGTTGCCAAAAACGAGCCGTGCCAAAATCGTTCCGAGGCTGAATGTCATGAAAAAGGATGCTGTACACAATCCTTTTGGTACTTAGAAACAATTGTATGTAACAGTATAAAAAATCGTGTTTTCCGTTGCTCCCAAGCATTTCTTTGTCATACAGCGCTCAAAACTTGTACTGCTGGAATAGGGGGAAAAGTCGTTTACACAAAAATTTCGATATCTCCGTTAAAAATGGACGGATTTCAACAATCTATGGCTTGTTGGATAGGTATTACCGTGCGGAATCTAAGTCTGAAAACATATTCTGTTTTCAAGGTCAATTGTGACAGATACTGTCAAAAAACTGAAAATTTTGACATAAAACTTTGTATAACTCAAAAAGTTAACATCCGATCTCAAAACCATTCAATAGCGTTTTGGGTGACGGGGAGACCTTTCATTTGCGACTAGTTTGATCAAAATCGGTTCAGCCATCTCTGAGATCTCGACCTCTTAGTTGGCAACACACATACAGACACACACACATACACACACACACACACACACACACACACACACACACACACACACACACACACACACACACAGACATTTTCTCAGTTCGTCGAGCTGAATCGATTGGTATATGTCATTCGGCCCTCCGGGCCTCGGAAAATTTTTCTAAAGTTTGAGCGAATTCTATACCTATTTTTTATATATATAAAAATAGGTAAAAACTAAATGAATTTTAGTGTAATTTCACATCAATTAATTTATTAATTTTTAATCAAATTTTCGTTTCAACTGATGTCTATTTCATAGTACTATCGATTTACATGTCGTGTTTCATCTTTTCTTTCTGTGTACAAAGGAAACGAAAACCAACACCTAAGCTGATTACTTATTCACATTCTTCTGATAGTGTGTGACCGATTTTCACAAACTTAGATTTAAACTAAAGGTCTTATGATCCATACAAAGCTTTAGAATTTCATCCGAATACAACTTTCGGTTCCAGAATAACGGAATGAAGAGTAGTAAACAATGTATAGCGCCACTTCAAGCGACGAAGCCAAAAACGTGGAAAATTCTAAGCTGGACTCGAAACTATTCCAAACGTTAGACATTGTAAGTATACGGCCTATCAAACTAATGCCGGCTGCCCTGGTTCCTGATTTCCGATTCCGGAAGCATCGAAAATAGTTTTTAAATACTCCAAAATGAAACTCAGACATGGTTTAACCGATTTCCATGAACTTAGGTTTCAATAGAAGGTGTTATAATCCCAAATAAAATTCCTGATTGTCATCTGGATCCGACTTCCGGTTCCGGACCTACTGGGTTAAACATTAAAAATAGTATACCGCTAATTTGTAGGTCATATTTGTGGCTGGTAAAACGAGGTCGTTAAATGGTGAGATAACTAAATCATCACAAGTTCCTATCTCATGCCTCACCGTGTGTCTATGATGACATTTGGTCAATAGAACGGCGTCGGCTGAGTGCTATCGCCTTCTGCGTTAGCAGCAGAATGAGAGGGTGCGAAATGACTTATAAGTAAAAGCCCATCCTAAAGTACAATGTTTATCATAGTGTATTATAACATATAATTATGTTGTTTATTACATCATGTATTATTATTATTTTTATATTTTAATTATTATTATTATTATTATCATTAGAAGAGCATAACTTATGGCATTTTTCATTGAAAAACACTGGTGGCGTGGATTGCTCTGGTTTTGCACTTTCGAGCAGAAATCGCAATGAAACACCGTCAGAATGTTGCATTTCTGCTCGAAAGTGCAAAACCAGAGCAATCCACGCCACCAGTGTTTTTCAATGAAAAACGGCATTACACTGCGACATTAATCATAGCATATTATTTCATATATTATAGTCTTACATTATTTAATGTTATTATATAATATGTTGTATGGTATTATACTGCATTGCATTATATGAGTAGTACTATGTACCACCGCGCAATATATATATATGATTTCCTTATAAGTCATCACTTTTAAAGTAATCTTCTAACTAAATATCAAGGTCGTCACAAGGTTAGCTTGGTTTTCACAGGTTCCTGTCTCATGTCTACATGTGTGTCTGTGGTGACAATTGGTCGATGGTATGCGTTGATGGCAGAATGAGAGGATGCGAAATGGCATATAAATTCAAGCCCATCATATGTACATAGTAAAATTCATCATATCATATCGCAACCTATATTTTTTTCATTCTATTATTTATTATACATTTCATTGTTTTATATTATATTGTTTTTTTTTATTATGTCATCAATAATAATAGTATATATTATGTTTATAGATGTGAATATTATTATTACTAAGGAGTGTATCGAAAAGTAGTTAGCAACATTGATTATTGAATAAAACAGCGAAAAAAAACATATTTTGACATCAGTTTTCGATATATTGTAGAAAAATTACATTTTTATGCATTTTACTGATTATATTGAAGAAAATTTTAGTTTCTGTGAAACGCTTGCACTTTGGACTTGACATTCTTCATTAAATTCTGCACAGTTACTTTTGTGACTTTCCTGGCGGCAGCTGTCCAGTTTTTTTAACTCCTGCATGTTTTGGGACACTGTACCTTCCTTCCGAAAGTGCCGCTTGACAATTGCCCAATACCTTTCAATTGGCCGAAGATCCGGGCAGTTCGGTGGGTTAATGTCCTTTTCCACGAATTGTACATTATTTTTTGACAACCACTGTAGAACGGAGTTGGCGTAGTGGGCTGAAGCCAAATCCCGCAAGAAGAGAGAAGAAGCCTTATGCTTTCTGTACAGTGGCAGCATTCTCTTCTTCAAACATTCTTCCTCGTACACCTTGGCGTTAATTGTACCCTTCGTGAAGAAAATCGACGACCGCAAACCACAGGTACAAATTACTTGCCAGACCAACACCTTCTGCCCAAACTTTTCCATCGTCACCGTGGTGTCAGCATCGTCCAGGTCCTGGTGCACCGATTTCGTATAATATTGCGGTCCGGGCAGCGCTCGAGAGTCTTCCTTGGCGTAGGTTTCGTCGTCGATCAGGATGCATCCATCTTTATTCTGTAGAATCCGGTTATACAATTTTCGCGCTCTTGTTTTGGCCTGAACTTGCTGTACCAGGGACTTTTTCGGCACCTTCTGTTTCTTGTACGTTTTCAGGGAGTTCCGAACTTTGATCCGTTCGCCAAATCCCGCGTCGACGCCGATGGGTTTTTCCTCATGTACTCAACCACTTTTAAGTCCCGGCCGGGCTGGCTGGGACCCGTTTCCCTACCGGATCGGGATAAATCCTTCATGGAAAGGGTCTTACCGAACTTCTCGATAATATTTTTGACACTGGTGTGGTGCACTTTCACCCGTTTTGAAATTTCGTTGTTCGTAACACCACTTTCTGAGCACCAAGTGTGCAGAATTTTCTTTCGCGTTTCCGGATCAATTCGACTCATCATTGAAACGATAAACCGTATCGAAACCAATCGATTGCGCAGCTGTTATTGACATGTAAACAAACATGTCACCGCAAAACACGCTGCAAAAAATTAAGCCATTTTAGAGTAATAACTGTTTGAATGTTGCTAACTACCTATCGATACACTCCTTATTAGAAGAGAAATCAGAGCATAGGACGAATTTATGACTGGACGAGGGATTGTGGATAACCAGCCCAAGTCACTTGAAGGAAACTTGTTTCCTTCTGAAGGTTTGACATGAGTCTGACGCGACCTTTTCAAACAAACCATCAGGCGGGTTCAAGCATGTATAGCGATATGTTTCATCCATGCACTGGATATTATGGTTGGGAGAGCATTTTTTATTCCCGCGGAATACGAGTAAGTGACTGTACTTACATATCCACCCAACCCTTTTTGTTCGCTTTTCGGTAACAGCTATAGTAAGAAGGTGAATGGATGAGTCATATCGGGGCTACTGTAAGTCTACCCGCATCCACTGGTAAGTCCTTGAACTGATGGTGGCTTCACTTCACATCATATATTTGTTGCTGGTGATTCGAATCAGCTTCGGCTATTCTGGTCCTCGAAATTAGATTTCGGAAATATTATAAAAAGTGGCCAAAAAACTGCAAAAAGGATCTATCTTACTTTTCCTCTAGGTCATATCGATTTTCACATTTTTTTATATTCAAACGAAAAGGCTGACGGTCTCATAGAGAATCCCTGAATTCATTGTGGATAATAATTCAAATTACGGAACTATAGGGTGTTTTGATTCGTAGATTTTGCTAGGTTATGTTCGAACAAACTTTCCTGCTCCTATTCAATGAACAGTTGTTTTTAGAACTTCATAGAAGTATTTATGATGGTATGAGTAATATGAAAAAGGCATCATTGCACCACTAAGTGGGTTAAAACGGGGTTTTCAGAATAAACATAACCATTCATGCGAAAAAATCTCAAATGCTTCGTTCACGAACTAGGAGTAGAGCATAAAAATTTGGTATTAATTATTTCATTACTTTTTTAGATGTCGTGCTAACCGCAAATCATTACTAACAAGAAACATTTTGTGGCAGACGCCGTACAATCAATACAGGAGCCGTATAATTAAAGAAATCGAAGAGAGTTCCGTTTTAGAGCTTTTGATTACTATTCCCGGTAATTCCGGAGTCGAAAACTAAGAACCGAAATAACTGAAGTGAGCTTGAAGTTTTGAAAGTTTAAGTCTTATTTAATGGTCACTTATGAAAACACACTCATGAAATTGAAATTTGTGCACTGTCGAACCCGGATGCAATTCAGAATTTGTCTACGAGGTGCACAGATATTTCATTTGATTCTTTGAATGAACCGGTGCTGTTTTTGCGAGCAAAGCATATGTTTTCATATTTGTTGTCATATCATCCTATAATTTTACATGCGACCAATGGAAATTTGAATCTCATCTTGTGAAAATCGAGAGCACAACGCTATCTTGTCTTGTATCATTTCTCTATTTGTATATGTTAATGTGCCTTTAAAATACTTATACAAATCAGAGAATTTCATCATTCATTGATCCAACCTCAAACAGCAACAGCAAGTGATTAAACTTTCGCCCCTCTTAATGTGCCAGTTGTCCCTAGAGTGGATTAAAACAACAGACTGCCCGATAAATTGACAGAACACTAATCCACGATAAATATCATTGAAAACGATAAAATATTCATGAAGGGTTTAAAATTTTATTAGCATCAGCCGTTGCCCTACATTAATGACGGTAATAATCTTTCTACTCAACACAAACCTGATCAGAATAGCGAAAAGTGCCTGTGAATTGCCTGCGGATAAAAAAGTGAATGAAAAGCTGTTCTACTCACTCCTTTTCGTTCGTCCGAAAAAAGTGATGGAGGATTTGAAATAAGCGATCCAAATTATGGCCAGTATCCAGGTTCAGCAAAAAAAATATTAAACGTTTTACGCCTGAAAATGGCGGGATGGGCGGATCGAAGTGGGCACGCTAGGTAATTTAATTGCTGGAAGCTATAATCCCGTTATCCGAGATTGTAAATACGAACGGTGCTGTTATTCGGTAATGTGTTTCGGTATACATTTACTTGCTATTATTAGGACTATCTACTGACCATGAATCTAACTTTACGGAGATAAATTGAATGATTGTTTGGTAGAAAGAAAGCACACTTACCGTTGATTATCAATCAATTCGATGAGACTGTTCTCGAACTCGCAGTTGTTCATTGGCAGCCCAGGAGAGGGTGTGGGAGTGTTTTCTCCCTCCGTGGAGGTGGACGTGTCCAGAGATTCCATCTCAGCATCATCAATACAACGTAGCAGCGCACCGCGAACCGACACATACAAATTTGAGAGGTCTTGCATTTTTTCGTTCTGTCGCAAGTTTTGAACAACACTTATCGCGATTTTGTGGTCCGATTCAATCAACAGCAGCAACTGGAACATAAGTTTGTATAAGCCCCGGCCGAGATCAATCAACAATTCCGTTGTGGCCGGATCGGTGGACATGGAACTAATGAGATTCGACCCGGTGCCTTCGTTCGCCGAGTCAATGTCAGATGAAAACAGAGCCAACTTACAAGACGTCTTAACGGTGTCCAAACTATCGAGAACGGTGTCTTTTCTATCGAAAAATGTTTCTAAATGCTCTTGAACTTCCAAAACGCCATATCGTAAATTTTCGAACAACCTTGGTGTTGTTGCCAAAGTTTGGTGGTACCATATTTTTGGTGGTTCTCCTCTAGAGGACAACAGATCGGATAACACTGATATACGATGACCTAATTGAACTCCAGTACCGGTAAAGTAACGCATGCACTCTTTTGAAATTGAGATTGATCTATGGGAGAGTTCTTTGATCAATTTGAACAACTGGCCCAATAGATCCGGAGCATGACCGGATGGTTGATTTATTAACAAACCAACAAGATTTCTTCTCCAAACTTCCTCACTCTCATCCCGAATCGGAGCTCGGAATGACAATAAACCGGGTAAATGGGGTGAGGCATTACAAGGTGTTATGTCACCGAGATCCCCGGCACTAGAACCACTAGTGTCACTACGAGACACAGAATCCCTCCTATGTCTTCGCTCCCGTAAACTCAAACTTGTCGGTGGTCCACCGAGATAGGTCTTGGAAAAGATCGGACGCTGCTCCTCGTCCAAAGGAGACTCGGATTCCACTTCTTCGTCACTGGAGTCATCCGCGTTCGGTCTCTTACGCCGGTTCAATACGGGAGTCTTCTCACTTAAGCTTTCGTCGATATTGGAGTGCGCCTTGGTGCCAGATAATGGTTCACTGTCACCTTCCGAAAGCGGCCTTCGCCGGACTCCCCAGTTAAAGTTATCGGTCGATTCACCCTCGATGCTTTCGCTTTCATACTCCAGGAAATCGAAATCTTTGAAAACACCAAAGTCTGGTGGGCCGTCGTCTCGTTTGGATCCACCACTAAGGTCCTGTTGAGCTCCGGAGGTTTCATCCGTGCTGGAGGCAGCCGACGACTGTCTTTCGAGAAGATCCGATGATTGACTGAAGATAACCTGCAGGAGTAGAAAATAAATACAGTTTAAGTTGTGCAAATAAGTTAAGCGCTGGTTTATGCGAGACGAAAGCAGAATAAATCCAGTGCTCAAAAGTGCTATTGGTTTTTTTGCTACTTTTTATAACTGTTTTTTACGTTATGATGTGCTGTGCGCCATAATTATAAATGCTATACTTTCGTCGTTTCAATAAGCATATAAAAAAAGTCTACCTCGCTCAATAGTTTAGAACTGTCACGAACGGTCACGAGTTTTCCTATTTTGCATACCTCTCCTTCCATTGATAATTCATACAAACATTTATCACACAAAGCTAACGATGGGTTATACTTTATTTATAATGGAGAAAGAAACGAGGCTGAGCTATGAAAAAGCAAAGAATGAGCCTCACACAAGGATAATTAATTAAACGTTTAACTTTCTCTTTCGTTCGAGGCTGCTTATGACAAAGAAGGGTTTCAAAGTGAAATAAAATTTCAGTTATTAGATAAGATTAATTTCAATTAAATGTTGGGACCATTTGGCTTCGTCGCACAGTAGTTCGAATCAATAAAAACGTGGACATAAATCAGTAGCTGTTAAACCGTTCATTTAATGCATATTGTTGCTTTTAAGAAATTATTTACAAATATATACCGCGTAATTTGATTCTATCCCTAATTGTTCATGATCTACTTTGACAAAAAATATAACCGTTACTTTTTTTCTGAAGAGATAGAAATTTTTTTCTTCTACAAAGTTTTAGAACTATTGAAAATAATTTGCTTTGTCAAATATACCAAAAGTCTAGGTCGCACTGTTTCGGATATACAAAGCATTTTTATGGCAACCCCCTTAAAATCAGTTTTTTATTCATAAATTGTTTCGAGTTATTTTTTTATGCATACTTTTTTTGGAATAATTGAAGAAAATAAAAAATCCCATATTTTTGTTGAAGGTAGTGCACAGGTTTGTTGTTTCCTGGCAAAGTTATACAACATTTTACCTATGATAAAACCTTACACCGAAGCGAAATATGCAACTTTATGCAGCTGATTTTTACAAAATTTATAGGGAAAGATATGCTCAATACTATATAAAAAATCTAAGTGGAACTCGATGAAACTTTTTTTAGGCCTTTTCAAAGTTAGTTTTAGTTATTGAATTGTGACAACCCCCTTAAAACTAGTTTTCCAATCATAACTTGTTTGATGTTATTTTTTTATACATACTTTGTTTGTAACCTTGTACTGAAGCGAAATATGCAACGTAATGCAGCAAACTATTACAATACTTATAGGAAAATATATTCAGAATAAAATTTATGTTCCAATGAGAATATCCTGAGTACTATTTGTGTGACTCATTTTCACTATGGCCATGCCGAAACCATGAATGGTTAAGAAACGGAGGGCGTCACGCGTCTACTATTTCTGTAACTTACTTTTGCAGTGAGCGTAGAAATGAGCTATTGCAGTGAATCGTATCTTTAAGAAGAGCTGATAGCTCACAGCTCTTCTTAAAAGAACCACAGCTCGCCAGTTCACCGCACTGGTAAGCAGGGATGCCAGGTTCACGGATTAATCTGTGTTTCACAGATTTTCAACCTTCTGTAGATTTAAAAAATGGCACAGATTTTCATAAGTTTTTGAAAATTGTTACAGATTTACACAGATTCTGAAATCGATCACAGATTTGTGAAATTGATCACAGTTTTGCACCAAAAATTACAGTGGAAGGAAATAGTGAGACTTTTTTTTGCTTACCAAAAGGATTCCGATCAGCTATTATGGAAACGGGGAAACGTGCACAGATTTTTCACAGACAGGTTTTTGACTTAATCACAGAGTTTTGAAAAAATGAACTGGCATCCCTGCTGGTAAGGTGGAAACAAGTTTACGAGCTGAACGGATCTTCGGCTCTTGAAGAGCGAGTTATGAATGAGAAGAAATGTATGCATGAGCCTTTGTTCGTTCTTCCAAATGTGTATCTATCCTTTTTTAACAGACTGAAAGAGCCATTGTCAATAAGAAATCTTACCTCTTACTCAGTAGGCTAAGGTACATTCAGGGATGCCACTTTTGCAGATGTTTTCAAATATGACATAATAATAATTCGCAGACAAGTTAGTTCGCATAGCATTGTTATTTGTGCATCAATGATTTCGATCATGCATATGAAAGAATAACGGAGTAAGAAAAACGGCGCTCAATACAATACATTGAATCGATTCCTTTTAGTGAGCTGATCGGTTCGAAGTTGCTCACCGGTATGAGCTGCTTCGCACATCTCTAAGTTAGGGTCGCACGATCAACATATCGTCTTAAAAAACGTGTAGCTTCGCGATAACTCAATTTATTTAAACGCTTAAAAATGAAATCTCTTTGTTAAGGTTTGTACTTTTATAATACTTTTTCATATTTTATTTGGAAGGCATTTTTTTTCATTTTTTTAATATGTGTTGAACTTTTGATAGATTTTCAATATTGAAAACTAACTTTGAAAAGGCATAAAAAAATTGCATCGAGTTCCACTTAGATTTTTTCTAATATTGGTAATTGTCAAAAAGTAAACAAAATAAAAATCACAACAATTTGCTTAAGTTGCGCGTGCAAGCATGAATTTGTTTATGCGTGTTTACGCGCACTTTGTAGTAGATACTTAGGTAATAGAGGTAGATTCTACGTAGATAAAACAAAAAAACTGTTCTTATATCTTCAGCAAAAATACTTCAAATGTTTTTTTCTTAAAAATGAGACAGAAAAATTTTTTTTATGAAAAACAAAATTCTTTTTATTCGAAATTGGTACCAACAAAAATTAAGGTGTCACTTTCAAAAGAAACTTAAAATAATCTTATAAAACTTCTTCGAAGACACGTTAGCTCCTGAAAATCAGTGAAAGTCAGTACCGACTTTTGACCGTCTTTTTTCAGTTTCGAGGTGTATTTTTTCAGGTTAATCACTTAATTTTCAGACAAGTGGTTAAATTTTCAAAACCAAATATATTCCTATTAATTTCGGCATTCTAATTCACAATTTATAGTTTCACACTTCGGTTAACCAAGAGAAACCCTAAAATTTAGGAATTTGATCTATTGAATACAGTAGTAAAATTAAACGAAATATTGGTACAATGATGATTTTTTGAGAATATAGAACGGTTATGTAATTGCCGAAACAATGTCGGACACGAAAAATTCGGAAATGAACAACCCAAACCATATCAGTGGTGGATACCAGGACGAATGTTGAAGGATAAACGACAAATTTCATGACATCCTGGAATTGAATGCATATAGGTAGCGTCATGTCTTACCATCACATTTGGGACAACTAAATCCAAATAGCAAATGCTGTTCTTGTATTGTATCTTTTATCCCTTATCGTAACGATTGTGCGATTGGGAAAGCGCATTTTGCTTATATGATGTAAAACAAATTTCTTATTTGATATGTTCCACCGCAATAATATTTGTTATGTGAAAATTGGGTATGAAACTGCTCAAATAAACAAATTGTTCTGTCAGTTAAAGAACCGATTCAGAACATTATCTTTTCAGGTTTTTGTGTTTATTCCACCAGCAGATATGTGAATGATTTTAAAATATGTTACAGAAAAATTACAAGGATCAGCCCCATAGGGTTGTTCGAGCCATTGATGTGGAACAAGGCAACCAAAATTTCTAATGATCTACAATCAAACAGTTCAATCAATCGTCACACTTTTGAATGCCTAGATTTATCTTGATTAGGAACCAACACCGAACATTGTTTGTTTTATAGCCGACGAAATTACACCAATATCCCAAATGTATGCAATTATATCTTTGTACATACTTGCGATACGGATTCTGATATTAAAGCTTCTCTTTGTCAAGGCTTGTGTTCAAGTTTTGTATGCAAGCAGTGATTTTTATAGCGTTAAGTTTCTCTACCGTTCTGCGATTTCGGTTGAAGCGATAAACTATTTCTCATTATCAATCGAGTTCATCTTATACAAATTAGAAATTAATCTTACGCACTCAACATTTACCCTGGGGTAGTTTTCAATTTCTCAGGTGAAACGACATAACATGGAATTTCATCCGAGCTTGCATGACACAAGATTAGAGCATAGCGAATAGAAGCTTCAAATCGTGTTATGGCACTTTACGTCTTGCTGTCTAGAAACAACCTACCTCTAGCATGCTACGCGTAGGACTGAAACGTTAGCTATAATTTTGCTTCCATTTATAGATTCGCGTGTTTCCAACAGCTTCGCTTTTGCATCGATTGACCAATCAGAGCGATGCTTTCCCTTTGATATATCGCTTACCCCTTCAAAATCGTCGACTATGGCAGGGAAATCCGATATGCCGGAGATTTTCAGCAGATAAAATAGGACTCTGTCTTGTGTTTGTCTAGATGTATGTATGAGCTTGAGCTTGAGGCGCCGGCCAGGCCCGAACGTAGATCGTCTAAGGAATGGGAAGGGATGTTAGTCCAACACTTGTTGTTACTAGAGGCCGTATACAATACTGCGCACTCCACAAGTGTCACGGGAGAAGGATATTTGTTAGTAAAAATTTCAGTATTGGTAGTATTCGCGCGCGACCTAGTATGTTCCGGTTTCAAGATGCTCGGATGCACCACTAAACTCACTGACTTCCCGAGTGAACGTTTCAACAATATCCTATATTGAAGTCCCGGGAAGTCTTGATTCACAGCTCTTTTTCGAGAAGACTGAAGAAAAATTTGCAATACTGTCGCGTAAAGAATAAAAACTTCCATTTTTGCCTTTCTCATATAGAAAGGCTATGCAATCACTGTGAAAATCGACTTTTTAACCGAGGCCCGGAGGGCCGAATGTCATATACCATTCGACTCAGCTCGACGAACTGAGCAAATGTCTGTGTGTGTGTATGTGTCCGTGTCCGTGTGTGTGTGTGTGTGTGTGTGTGTGTGTAACGAAAATATGCACTCACTTTTCTCAAAGATGGCTAAACCGATTTTCACAAACAAAGATTCAAATGAAAGGTATTATGGTCCCATAGCTTGCTATTGAATTTCATTTAAATGTGACTTCCCGTTCCGGAGTTATATGGTAATATGTAAAAATTTGAGAAAAAGTTTGCACTCAACTATCTCTGGAACATCTCAACCGATTTCCACAAACTAAGATTCAAATGAAAGGTCTTATAATATCCTACAAATTTGTAGAACATTTTATCTGGATTCAACTTCCGGTTCCGGAACTGTAGCGTGATAAGTCGAAAATTACCAATTTTATTAGTATTTTTCCACGAACTATGGTTAAAAATAGGTACAAATACCATAAAACTTTCGGATAAATTCTTCTAGTTTGCAGAGCTTGTTAGTTTGTGGGCATGAAAACTTAATTCGGTACTACTGGTCCCCTCTTTTCCTGTTCCGAGAGCACCGAAAGTGGAGAAGAAAAACTCCTAAAACTAAATTCACTTCAATTTCTCTGGGATGCTTGAACCGATTTTCACAAATCTTGATTTGAATTAAAGTTCATACTGTCTTTAAAGCTACTATGAAATTTCATCCGGATCCGACTTCCGGTTCCGCAGTTACAGGACGATGAGTATCAAAGTTTTCAAATCGCCATATAGAGTGACAATATGTACAACACCGAAAGAAGAAGAAAACACAAAACGAACAAGGCGTGCTTTGTTCTATTTCGTACACGTTGTGTAGTGATGTCAATATTAATAATAATAATAATAATAATAATAATAATAATAATAATAATAATAATAATAATAATAATAATAATAATAATAATAATAATAATAATAATAATAATAATAATAATATTATTAATAATAATAATAATAATAATAATAATAATAATAATAATAATAATAATACTATTAACATTAATAATAATAATAATAAACAGTTCCAATTAGTAGGTCATATTTGTTGGTAGCAAACGAACCAACTTCGGCTATTCCGTTCATCTGAATCCGGTTTCGGAAGAATTGAAAATAGTGATTAAAAACTGCAAAAAGGATCTCTTACTTTTCTTGGAGATGGCCAAATCGATTTTCACAAACTTTTTCTTTAATTTTTTGTGGATACTACTTTCGGTTCCGGAACTGCAGGTTAAACAGAATTTGTAGAGTTTGTGAGATTAGGTCCGAACAAATTTTCCTATTTCTATTCAATAACAATTGTTTTTGCGAATTTCACGGTTATATATATGATGTAATGAGTAATATGAGAAAGACATCACTACACCACTAGGTGGATTAAAATAGGTTTTTATTCATGAAATTACGTGATACAAAATAAACGAGTGAAAAGGATTTAGACAAAATAGTTGATTCATTGCATTGACATATTCTAAACAGTTTTTATAAAATCGTTTTAAATCACCAAATAAAGTTCAACAGCGAGACCATTCTGCACTATGCGGCTGCTCGGCCATCCATGGAAGTTGTCCATCAATGTCAACTTCCCTTTCTGAGCAGCCTAGATAGCCGTGTAGTGTCGGTAGCGGTTTCCCAGCTGGCTAAGAATAATGCTACGGTCCACCTGTACCGGTGGTATAAGTCCACCAAACAGGTAAGCCGTGTAATGCAGCAAGCCCTGCGATCTGTTGAGCAATGGTGTTGTCAGGTTGGATTATCTGTAAATCCGGGCAAAACATCAATGGTGCTTTCCACTCGTCGTAGGATAATCACAGGAGCTCGTCCGTTACAGTTTTTCGGTTCAGATGTCACTGTGGTTGATCAAGTTATATACGTCGGAGTTATTCTTGATTCAAAACTGAATTGGTCTGCTCACATTGACTTCAGGATTAAAAGAGCTTGCATGGCTTTCAGCCAATGCAGACGAGCTTTTGGAAAATCATGGGGACTCAAACCCAGATACATTAATTGGATCTACAAAACTATCGTTAGACCAATTTTAGCCTACGGATGTCTTGTATGGTGGTAGAAAGAAGAAGTTGCGACAGTTCAGTCAAAGCTAAATCATCTCCAAAGGATGGTCCTAATGGCGATGACAGGAGCATTCACGACTACTCTTACTGCTTCTCTAGAGGCACTACTGTGCATTAAACCACTACACGTATTCCTAAAACAAGAAGCATTATCTTGTGCATACCGTTTTAAGGTTACATGGCTTTGGAACAGTAACCCTATAGACTGTGCTACTTGCCACACTCGCTTAAGGTCTCAAATGGTTACCTGGGATGAGTATTTACTCGCTCCTAGTGACCTAACTCTCACATGCAGTTCTCCTTTCAAAACATTCAATGTGAGATATGCTCTTCGTGAGGAATCCACCTTAAATAGGGTTCAGCAGATTGTTTGGCATCCTTTAAGGGCTACCAAATTTACTTCTGCTCGTACATACTGCGAATCGTTCTGCATTCTTCCGGGAGTGCAGAATGGTGTCGCTTTTGTAAAATCTCTAAATCCTCTCGGGGGTTGGAGGTTTTATTAACTGTGCATCGTTCATCAGAAAGAACGCACATAGTAACAAACCTAAAACAAAGGTTTTACAGCAGATTGTTCGGGACCTCGTAGAGGTTCAGTATTTACTTCTGCTGTCACTAAATGTGATCCCCAGCAGATTGTTCAGCATCCCTTAGGGATGCAGAATTTACTTCTGCTTTTTTGTGTTTTTGTGTCGTCAATTTTCCCCATTCCCCTATTCCAAACCTTACCATTTCCTTTCAATCCTTCCCTCATATATCGGGAAAATGATGCTAAAAACAAATTGATGGCAAGGCACAAATCTCCAAATATCAAGGGGAACGTGCCATTTGAGCCAATTTGTTCTGATTCCTGATTCCTGAGATTAGGTCCGAACAAATTTTCCTATTTCTATTCAATAACAATTGTTTTTGCGAATTTCACGGTTATATATATGATGTAATGAGTAATATGAGAAAGGTATCACTACACCACTAGGTGGATTAAAATAGGTTTTTATTCATGAAATTACGCGATACAAAATAAACGAGTGAAAAGGATTTAGACAAAATAGTTGATTCATTGCATTGACATATTCTAAACAGTTTTTATAAAATCGTTTTAAATCACCAAATAAAGTTCAACAGATTTCACGCGCGTCTTGGTTCTTTATTATTTCCATTTTATAATTCTAATTATTTATTAAAACTAATAATTGGATATATTGGTTGATCTGGGCAGCCGGCTACCGAGAAAAATATTAATTTATTGTATGAAATATTAATATCAAGTATTTTTTTACTATGTATTCAAAATACCGATATATGTTATCTCTGTTGTTAACTTTGTAATATCAACGGATTTGCGTACGCTAGATGGAAATTGATAGGTTGAATGAAGAGATAATTTAGTAAAATAGAGTAATCAGAAGTGAAAAGTTGAGAATATCTGATAACTGAAAGGAAAAAGAAACTCCTGCAATTGTCGCATTTTACGACATGGAAGCAGGAATCAAGTGGATCTATTCTTGATTCATTTTTTTTTCTGCCGGATTCCACACGGCATCTAGGCTGGTACTGTCCGGAGAGAGCTAATAAGTACTATCAATCTCCTAGTGGACCCAAGCCCCGTGTGTTTGTCTAGATGTATGTATGATACCAAAATAATGTTACTCACTTTTCTCGGATTCACAAACTTAGATTTAAATGAAAGGTCTTATGGTCCCATAGCCTGCTATTTAATTTCATCCTGATCCGATATCCGATTCCGGAGATACAGTGTGATATGCACCAAAAATATGGAAAATATATGCACGAACTTTTTCCAAAGATGATTGAACCGATTTTTACAAACTTAGATTCAAATAAAATATTTTATAGTCCCATAGCTTGCTATTGAGTTTCATTTGGTTATAGGGTAAAAAGTAAAAATTAAGTATAAAATATGTGCTCGATTTTATCGAAAATGGCTTGGCCGATTTTCACAAACTAAGATTCAAACGAAAGGTCTTAAAATTATTGAAAAATTTCTAGAAAAAAATTTCATCCGGATCCGACTTCTAGTCTCGAAACAAGTGTAAGATAAGTGAAAAATTTTCAATTTCATATGTTTTTTTTTGTTGTCATTAACGATGGTAGACGCAAGTACAAATCCCATAAAACTGTCTGATAATTTTTTTGTTGTGCGATGTGAGGCGACTGTCGAGACTTTTTTCAAACGTTGGAGAACTGAATGTGTTCTTTTAAGGCAATAGCCGTCCCTCTTTTCGTGTGGTCTACATTGCATTCTACATTATAACCAGGTAGCGAGAGTTGCTCGTTTTCAACCTCCTGTAAGAAAACAATGTCGATATCCAACGTTCGTAGAAAACTATGAAGTGCGTTTAGTTTGGTGGGATTGGTTATTGTGTTTATGTTTACAGTTGCGACGTTGTAACTGTAACTGTAACTGTAACTGATGTTCTCCATCATCTTCAGTCGATTCGTCGCCATCGTCTTGTAGTGGTTTTTTCCTGGCGGACGACCGAGAGAGCGTCGGCTAGCAGTCGTTGATCGATCTGTGTCATTACCATCATTTTTGATATCATTGGGTGCTGGTTTGCGTTGTGAGTCTCCAGAACTAATAGTCCCATAGTGCTTGGAGGCTGGGGGACTTGAATGTTGTATCGTCAGATTTGTATCTGCGAGAGGAGTCAGTTACCGTTTATTTTTATTTTTATTTGTGATTTTACAGTGTGTGTGTCAGATTTCGGTAGTATTTCGTTCACTTGCTTCGACTGAGTTTCCGAAATGACGGAAATCGGTAGCTTCGGGACAGACGGGTTGTTGTTGACTTGCAGCTTTGTTTTCTCAGAGATGCTTGAACCGATCTGAGAACTTTTCCATTCTGAAGGTTATACTAGTTGATGCACAAATAAACTTTTTTGTTTTCTTTTGAGAATCAATGAATATTATTTCGAAACATATCGAAGAATAGAATACATGAAACTATTAAAGATATGCGAAAGGCGTCATTACACCACTGTGTGGACTAAAATAGGTTTGCTGTTGTACGTTAAGCAAGAAACATTTTATATACCGGATCACACTTTATTTCGACATAAAACAGTAAGCCAACACGCAAGAATTTAGATCGAACACAAGTAGTTAAATTGGGCTCCCTGTTAGATATGAAGCACATTGTACATGTTGAGCAATTGTACCAATAGTCATTCCATTAGTCGAGTCACTAAGTTAGTTCGTTAATCACGCGATTCCATCAGAGCCAGTCTCTTAGTAGGAAAATTAGATGGTGAAATGTGCAATTATGCTCCTATAGAGCGAATGTTTCAATTTTCATCTCATTCTTTTAACCAAAGCATTTTACGCGGTTACGGGTCCTCTACATATCCAATAAGTATTCCATCGATGCTGTTGCTACACGTGCAGTATGCTTTCGATCGAGCTACTAAACAATTATTTGATAAACACAGGATTTAGTTGATCGGCTTATCCAATATGGCAATGCTTAACGAATAAAACAGCGAAATATTTAGAATCCTCTCATTCGCTATTCATGGAACTGAAAACAATTTGAATCATGTAAAGTCGGGCAACAGATGACGTAAAATCCTGATGAAAAACAAACTGCAAACATTAATTCAATAAAAATAGAACTGGGAAGCCCAATTTCGCTTTCCATTTTCAATAACATATCTCAAATACTTGGAAAAAATACTTTCTTTCTCATAGAAAATTTATCATTGCCAATCCCCGTCGCCAGTTGCTCGGAGGTTGCTCTTACCATAAGCACTTAATTCAGCACAATGACGGTTGCCATTACGACTTTTGTGGTCTCGTAAAACTTTTTGTTCTTTGATAGACTGTGTAGGTGTACCGCCACCTCCTCCCGTCATCTAATTTTCGCCATTACCCAAACGGTTGAGAAATGTCTCGTACTTTAGAATGCCATTTAATCATCATTTTCACTCAATCATTTTCAGTAACACCATACACTGTTTTTATTAACAATTCAACTATACTTCGCTTTGACGTCAACCGTTAGAATGGAGCAATATTGCAGTTCGACGAGGCATGGTAGGTCCAAAAACGCGAACTCTTTGCAATAAACCAGCAAACATAATCGATTTCGCACAGTACAGCTAGCAGAACTTTATTGATCAAAACAACTGATTATTTTTAGACCTACTTAGCTAGGCAGACAGGCAACGTTTACCGAATCAAATATTCATGATGTCTTCAGATTGAAAGTTAATCAATTTAACCCAGAGCAGCTAAGAAGTAAATAGCTCTTGTTTCACGGACCCGTTTATCGTACAGTTTATTACAATTTTGACCATCGTAGCCATAAAATTAGGCTGGTCACTCGAGACTCGTGTACAGGTCGGTAAACGGACGGCCCCAATTTCATCTCAAAAAGCAATTTCAAATCGTGAAAAATGAATGATTTTCATCTTGTTTTCGTTTATTGGTTCGAAGTTATTGGAGTTTACGAATCGAAAATTCAACTTTCCTACAGAATTTTGATGCATATAAGTCGCCCTATATGGAATTACGACACAATCAATCTGTGCTTAGCTCCAATAATCATTCCAACCATTAATTTGAGTGAGAGTGCAATAATAGCAGCGTGGCATAATTTTCGAACTATTTTTCCATTCATGCGAAGAGGTTGTGTTTCGATTGTACTGGCTCGTCAGTTAACGGCTGCTACCGAGACAATTCTAAGCTTCAGGTAGTTAAACTGCCCATAGCAAACACAATATTCGGGGCGTTTCCCGACTGGAAAGCTAGCAACAAAGGCCATCCCGTTCATACGCACAGAGGTGCGAGAGCATAGAAGTGACGAGTCACAGAGGTGCCATCGCATAAAGGTGCGAAGACGAAGGGGTGCAAAGGCACAGAGGTGCTAAAGCAACCCAGTGCTGATCTACCAGGTACCAGAATTTGTACGCTGCGTAGGATCAAAAGAGACGGCATATATCGCGAGGTGCTACACTGCAAGCATCGCATTTGATCGCCACCAAGAGCAAAAGCACTGTACCTGGGGTCAGGTACAGGCAGCACAGCAAGTGCAGTGGTGTCCACAACGACGGCAGAGCAACTGAGATAGCAGTAAACGACAGAAGACTGCCAATTGGAAACAGCAGAAGACTGCCAATTGGAAATCGTTGGAAGAGCTTCACGTCGTTCTTCACGATAAAGGAACAGAGACATCAGCTACAAGGTAGATTTAATTTAATTTATTTTTTATTTCTTATATCTGAAATTTTACTAAACATAAGTTTTTATTTTGGTATTATAAATTTACAAAAAAATTTAATATAATGGATGATCTCATGGAAGATCATCCGAATCCGATTCCGGATACTAGTAAGAGTTTAAATACTCCGAGGGCTAAACATTATCCACAGGGTACCACTGGGCCATGGATAGTCTATCTTCGAAAAAAAAGAAAAGATTTTAAACTTGATGCAAATTACAAAGGATTTGACATCACATTTCTCTGAAGTTAAAGAAATCTGTAAGGTTAATAGAGATAAAATTCGAGTTGTTGTTAACGACTTGAAACAGGCAAACGATATTGTAACCTGTAAATTATTTGCTATTGAATATCGAGTTTACATTCCATCGAAGGAGGTAGAAATTGACGGTGTTGTGACTGAAGCAAGTCTGACAGCAGATGATTTACTTAAAAATGGAGTTGGCCGTTTTAAAAACTCCATGCTTGAGGGAGTTAAGGTACTCGATTGCAAACAATTGTACACAGCATCTATTGTCGATGGAAAAAAGTCTTATCGTCCCTCAGATTCGTTTCGCGTAACATTTGCCGGATCTGCATTGCCTAGCCATGTCTATATCGATAAAATTCGTCTTCCTGTTCGGCTTTTCGTACCGCATGTTATGAATTGCACGAACTGTAAAAAATTCGGACATACAGCTACTTACTGTAGTAATAAGTCCAAATGTATCAAATGTCAAGGGCCTCATAAGGATAATCTTTGCGATAAAGATGTTGAAAAATGTGTTTATTGTGGGGAAAGTCCTCATGATGATCTTTCAGTGTGCGCTGCATTTAAGCTGCGTAAAGACAAAATGAAGCTTTCTTTAAAAGCACGGTCTAAGCGCACATATGAGGAAATGCTTAAAACGGTCATACATGTCTCCCCTTTGGAAACCGAAAACGGTTTTTCAAATCTTGCAGAGCCAGAGGAATCTGACTCTGACGGAAATAGTGAAGATACCTCGTTTGTCACTCCTCAAGGGTCTGTTAAGAGGAGATTACCAAACCATAAAATACCAAAAAAGACACCTAAAATTACACCTTCAAAAAAAGATCCCCGTGTTAAAGCTAAAAAGCCAAATTTAAAACCAAAAACTGTGCCTCCTGGTTTGTCAAATTCACAAACCAATCCAGGAACTAGCTCAAGAAAAGACAATAATCCAGTGGGCTCTATTTCACATTCACCAACAGGATTACTGAAATTTTCGGAAATTGTTGAATGGATTTTCGCTGCATTCAATATTTCTGAACCTCTAAAGACCATCATAACAGCATTCCTTCCAATAGCTAGAACTTTTTTGAAACAGTTATCAGCTCAATGGCCAGCTCTTTCAGGTTTGGTATCATTTGATGGATAATTTATCATCCGCCGCAAATGATTCAATCACTGTCCTGCAGTGGAATTGTCGAAGCATCATGCCAAAACTTGATTCATTTAAAGTTTTGTTGCATAGTCAAAAATGTGATGTATTTGCTTTATGCGAAACATGGCTTACTTCAAACATAGCTTTAAATTTTAATGATTTTAACATTATACGTCTCGATAGAGACTCTCCGTATGGTGGAGTGCTTTTAGGAATTAAGAAATGTTATTCCTTTTATAGATTAAACATTCCTTCGACTTCTAGTATAGAAGTTGTTGCATGTCAAATAAACATTAAAGGAAAGGACATTTGCATTGCTTCGATATATATTCCTCCAAGAGCTCAAGTTGGACAACGACAGCTTAATGGAATTGTCGAAGCCCTTCCTGCTCCACGTTTGATTTTAGGAGATTTCAATTCGCACGGAATGATGTGGGGTTCCGTTTACAATGATAGCAGATCATCTCTAATATATAATATTTGCGACAATTTTAGCATGACGGTACTAAATATGGGTAGCATGACACGGATCCCAAGACCTCCTGCACGTCCAAGTGCATTAGATTTATCTCTTTGTTCGACTTCAATTCGACTAGATTGCACCTGGAAAGTATTTCCTGATTTACATGGTAGCGATCATTTACCAATCATCATCTCAATTAGCAGTAACAAAGGCATTGCTAATTCAGTTAATATTCCATATGATTTGACAAAAAATATTGACTGGATTAAATACCAAAGTAATATTTCAAGTGTCTCAACTTCAATGGAAGAGCTTCCCCCACTTGAAGAATATGACTTCCTCGTTTGTTCGATTCTGGAGGCCGCAGAACAAGCCCAAACCAAACGATTTCTTGGTCCATCGTCTAACAGAAGGCCTCCAAACCATTGGTGGGACAAAGAGTGCTCAGATGCTAAGCACGCGAAACAAAATGCTTTCAAGACGTTTTTAAAACGAGGAGGAGGAACTCCTCAGAATTTTGAAAATTTCTTGACTTTAGAAACCAAGTACAAGAGCATACTTCGGGCCAAGAAATGTAGCTATTGGAGACATTTTGTCGAAGGTTTGTCAAGAGAAACCTCAATGAGCACTCTTTGGAATACGGCCAGACGAATGAGGAATCGTAACGTAGGAAATGAGAGTGAGGAATACTCGAACCGATGGATATTCGATTTTGCGAGGAAAGTTTGTCCAGATTCTGTTCCTACGCATAGCATTATAAGGGAATCTTTTCCAAATAATGGTTCCATTGATAGCCCCTTTTCAATGATGGATTTTTCCATAGCACTCATGTCTTGTAACAATAACGCTCCTGGGTTGGACAGAATTAAATTCAACTTGGTGAAGAATCTGCCCGACCTCGCAAAAAGACGTTTGTTGGAATTGTTTAACAAGTTTCTTGAGCAAAATATTGTTCCACCTGACTGGAGGCAAGTGAAAGTTATCGCCATTCAAAAGCCGGGGAAACCAGCTTCCAATCACAACTCATATAGACCCATTGCGATGTTGTCCTGCATCAGAAAATTGTTCGAAAAAATTATTCTACGACGTCTCGACACTTGGGTCGAGACGAACGGTTTGTTGTCAGATACTCAGTTTGGCTTCCGTAGAAATAAAGGGACGAATGATTGCCTTGCATTACTTTCGTCTGACATCCAAATTGCCTTCGCTCAAAAGCAACAAATGGCATCTGTATTTTTAGACATTAAAGGAGCATTTGATTCAATTTCCATTGATGTTCTTTCAGACAAGCTCCACCAACATGGACTTCCACCGGTTATAAATAATTATTTGCACAACCTTTTGTCAAAGAAACGCATGCATTTTTCACATGGCGATTTGGCAACATTCAGAATTAGCTACATGGGTCTACCGCAAGGCTCATGCCTCAGTCCGCTCCTTTATAATTTTTACGTGAATGACATTGACAGCTGTCTAGTAACCCCATGTACACTAAGACAATTGGCAGATGATGGCGTAGTTTCAGTTACTGGACCCAAAGCTATTGATCTGCAAAAACCATTGCAAGATACCTTAGATAATTTGTCCGTTTGGGCTGTTCATCTGGGTATCGAATTCTCTGCGGAGAAAACAGAGCTGGTCGTCTTTTCAAGAAAGCATGATCCCGCGCAGCTTCAGCTTCATATGATGGGAAGAATGATCCAACAGGTTTTGACTTTCAAATACCTTGGGGTGTGGTTTGATTCCAAATGCACGTGGGGAGGACACATTAGGTTTCTGATAACAAAATGCCAACAAAGAGTAAATTTTCTTCGAACAATAACAGGATCTTGGTGGGGTGCTCATCCGGAAGATCTAATAAAATTGTATCAAACAACGATACTTTCAGTGATGGAATATGGATGCGTTTGCTTTCGTTCCGCTGCAAACTCTCATATTATCAAACTGGAGCGAATTCAGTATCGTTGTTTGCGAATTGCTTTAGGGTGCATGCATTCGACACATACAATGAGTCTTGAAGTTCTGGCGGGAGTTCTTCCATTGAAAGATCGTTTATGGGAGCTTTCATCGCGACTGCTAATAATATGTGAGGTACTGAATCCCCTGGTTATTAATAACTTCGAAAGGCTAGTTGCGCTTCAATCTCAAACAAGATTCATGACAGTATATTTTAACCATATGTCACAGGAAATCAACCCTTCAAGATACATTCCTATCCGTGTCAGCTTCCTAAATGTCCCTGACTCAACTTTATTTTTCGACACATCCATGCAGCGCGAAGTGCGTGGAATCCCGGAACACCTACGCTCGATGGAAATCCCAAAAATATTTACAAGTAAGTTCAGGCATATTGACTCTGAGAAAATATTTTACACGGACGGATCACGAATTGAAGAGGCTACTGGGTTTGGTATATTCAACAATAATGTTTCGGTCTCATTCAGGCTTCAAGAACCTGCATCTGTTTATATAGCAGAGTTAGCAGCAGTTCATTATAGCTTGAGTGTAATCGTCACATTATCTCCAAACCATTATTTTCTTTTCACAGATAGTCTAAGTGCAATTGAAGCTATTCGCTCAAACGCCGCTTGCAAAAATGAACCTTTTTTCTTGGCCAAAATAAAACAGTGCCTGAACGTCATATTGTATAATAATTATCAAATCACAATAGTTTGGGTTCCGGCTCATTGCTCCATTCCAGGCAATGAAAGAGCCGATATTTTAGCCAAACGTGGTGCTATTGAGGGTGAAATTTATGAGAGACCGATTGCTTTCAACGAATTCTATAGCGCGTCCCGCCAAAGAACACTTGCCAGCTGGCAAGCTTCTTGGGATAAAGATGATCTGGGTCGGTGGATGCACTCAATTATTCCTAAAATATCGACAAAGGCATGGTTCAGGGGACTGGATGTGAGTAGAGATTTCATTCGTGTGATGTCCAGACTCATGTCCAATCACTACACGTTAGATGCACATCTCCTTCGAATTGGACTTTCCGAGACTAATCATTGTGCTTGCGGCGAAGGTTACCGCGATATTGACCATGTTGTTTGGACATGCGTGGAGTTTCGTGATGTCAGATCTCAACTAATAAATTCCTTGCGTACCCAAGGTAGACTATCCAATGTCCCAGTTCGCGACATTCTTGCTTGTCGTAACCTTCCATACATGAAACTTCTTTATCATTTCATTAAATCCATTGGAGTTCCAATTTAAATTTTATTTTATGTTAGACTGTTTTCTCTTCCATGAGTTCAACCAATAGCCAACTATAGGATATTGAATATAAGTGGTGAACTGATACAAACAATCCTGAAATAGTTATAAGATCATGTACAAAATAAATGTATTTTATTTAATGTAATTTAAAATAGCAACTCGCTTGATAAAAACAGTGTTTAGATTAACTAATGAGTACCAACATACTAATATGATATTCGAAATGTATTAGGTTTAAACTACTATGTATTGTGGATGCCACGGCGAAGAAAAACTTATGTATATTGCCTATGAAATAAACGTATTTATGAAAAAAAAAAAGAATGTTTAAATTAGTCTCTACACATTGGTCTATAATGAAATGTTCAAAAAAAATTTGTTTTGGTAAGAACTAGTGTTCTGGTTTCTACAGAAGTTATCACATATATAGCAAGCAAGAGCCATTCGCCCTAGGTTTCTCTTTGCACGAAGACAGCACTGTGTCTTGGGACAGAAGCCGAGCATTGCAAATAAACAAGATATTCAATAAGTTCGAATACACTTTAAAAATGAGCCAAAAAATGAAAATACTAACTATTCTTTTCTATTACTTTACTTCAAGAATGCGGAACGATTCGCAATATTTATGAGCAACAGTAAATTCGGTCCCCGTAAGGGATACTAAACAATCTGCTAAAACCTTTAGTCAATACCGAAAGGAACCCCTCTGAGTTTAGCTTCTTACCACATTGAGTGAGAAACGATAGAAAGTCCTTTAGTTTTAGCTGACCATACACAGATTCAACCAAGAATGGAGAACCAAAAACCCGGATACGTAGCTGCGTCATTGCGGGACAGTCATATGATCAGATGATATATTTAGATAATTAAGTTAAGAGAGAAACAGTCACTACATGCACATCACATACATGAATTTTTCTAGTGCTCTTTATACTCCGTATGCACGTAATATTGCAGTCATACAAAATTTTCTTTCGACCGCTCAGCAAATAACACTGGCTTTGTCTGGCTATTCTTGAACGATTATACCACACGAGACACGGTCGAATTGTCGATTCCCAACTGATTCACGATCCATCTGTGGACATAATCTAGGTTTTGCACGCCCGCGCCTTTAAAATTCTAAGCTTCAGGTAGTTAAACTGCCCATAGCAAACACAATATTCGGGGCGTTTCCCGACTGGAAAGCTAGCAACGAAGGCCATCCCGTTCATACGCACAGAGGTGCGAGAGCATAGAAGTGACGAGTCACAGAGGTGCCATCGCATAAAGGTGCGAAGACGAAGGGGTGCAAAGGCACAGAGGTGCTAAAGCAACCCAGTGCTGATCTACCAGGTACCAGAATTTGTACGCTGCGTAGGATCAAAAGAGACGGCATATATCGCGAGGTGCTACACTGCAAGCATCGCATTTGATCGCCACCAAGAGCAAAAGCACTGTACCTGGGGTCAGGTACAGGCAGCACAGCAAGTGCAGTGGTGTCCACAACGACGGCAGAGCAACTGAGATAGCAGTAAACGACAGAAGACTGCCAATTGGAAACAGCAGAAGACTGCCAATTGGAAATCGTTGGAAGAGCTTCACGTCGTTCTTCACGATAAAGGAACAGAGACATCAGCTACAAGGTAGATTTAATTTAATTTATTTTTTATTTCTTATATCTGAAATTTTACTAAACATAAGTTTTTATTTTGGTATTATAAATTTACAAAAAAATTTAATATAATGGATGATCTCATGGAAGATCATCCGAATCCGATTCCGGATACTAGTAAGAGTTTAAATACTCCGAGGGCTAAACATTATCCACAGGGTACCACTGGGCCATGGATAGTCTATCTTCGAAAAAAAAGAAAAGATTTTAAACTTGATGCAAATTACAAAGGATTTGACATCACATTTCTCTGAAGTTAAAGAAATCTGTAAGGTTAATAGAGATAAAATTCGAGTTGTTGTTAACGACTTGAAACAGGCAAACGATATTGTAACCTGTAAATTATTTGCTATTGAATATCGAGTTTACATTCCATCGAAGGAGGTAGAAATTGACGGTGTTGTGACTGAAGCAAGTCTGACAGCAGATGATTTACTTAAAAATGGAGTTGGCCGTTTTAAAAACTCCATGCTTGAGGGAGTTAAGGTACTCGATTGCAAACAATTGTACACAGCATCTATTGTCGATGGAAAAAAGTCTTATCGTCCCTCAGATTCGTTTCGCGTAACATTTGCCGGATCTGCATTGCCTAGCCATGTCTATATCGATAAAATTCGTCTTCCTGTTCGGCTTTTCGTACCGCATGTTATGAATTGCACGAACTGTAAAAAATTCGGACATACAGCTACTTACTGTAGTAATAAGTCCAAATGTATCAAATGTCAAGGGCCTCATAAGGATAATCTTTGCGATAAAGATGTTGAAAAATGTGTTTATTGTGGGGAAAGTCCTCATGATGATCTTTCAGTGTGCGCTGCATTTAAGCTGCGTAAAGACAAAATGAAGCTTTCTTTAAAAGCACGGTCTAAGCGCACATATGAGGAAATGCTTAAAACGGTCATACATGTCTCCCCTTTGGAAACCGAAAACGGTTTTTCAAATCTTGCAGAGCCAGAGGAATCTGACTCTGACGGAAATAGTGAAGATACCTCGTTTGTCACTCCTCAAGGGTCTGTTAAGAGGAGATTACCAAACCATAAAATACCAAAAAAGACACCTAAAATTACACCTTCAAAAAAAGATCCCCGTGTTAAAGCTAAAAAGCCAAATTTAAAACCAAAAACTGTGCCTCCTGGTTTGTCAAATTCACAAACCAATCCAGGAACTAGCTCAAGAAAAGACAATAATCCAGTGGGCTCTATTTCACATTCACCAACAGGATTACTGAAATTTTCGGAAATTGTTGAATGGATTTTCGCTGCATTCAATATTTCTGAACCTCTAAAGACCATCATAACAGCATTCCTTCCAATAGCTAGAACTTTTTTGAAACAGTTATCAGCTCAATGGCCAGCTCTTTCAGGTTTGGTATCATTTGATGGATAATTTATCATCCGCCGCAAATGATTCAATCACTGTCCTGCAGTGGAATTGTCGAAGCATCATGCCAAAACTTGATTCATTTAAAGTTTTGTTGCATAGTCAAAAATGTGATGTATTTGCTTTATGCGAAACATGGCTTACTTCAAACATAGCTTTAAATTTTAATGATTTTAACATTATACGTCTCGATAGAGACTCTCCGTATGGTGGAGTGCTTTTAGGAATTAAGAAATGTTATTCCTTTCATAGATTAAACATTCCTTCGACTTCTAGTATAGAAGTTGTTGCATGTCAAATAAACATTAAAGGAAAGGACATTTGCATTGCTTCGATATATATTCCTCCAAGAGCTCAAGTTGGACAACGACAGCTTAATGGAATTGTCGAAGCCCTTCCTGCTCCACGTTTGATTTTAGGAGATTTCAATTCGCACGGAATGATGTGGGGTTCCGTTTACAATGATAGCAGATCATCTCTAATATATAATATTTGCGACAATTTTAGCATGACGGTACTAAATATGGGTAGCATGACACGGATCCCAAGACCTCCTGCACGTCCAAGTGCATTAGATTTATCTCTTTGTTCGACTTCAATTCGACTAGATTGCACCTGGAAAGTATTTCCTGATTTACATGGTAGCGATCATTTACCAATCATCATCTCAATTAGCAGTAACAAAGGCATTGCTAATTCAGTTAATATTCCATATGATTTGACAAAAAATATTGACTGGATTAAATACCAAAGTAATATTTCAAGTGTCTCAACTTCAATGGAAGAGCTTCCCCCACTTGAAGAATATGACTTCCTCGTTTGTTCGATTCTGGAGGCCGCAGAACAAGCCCAAACCAAACGATTTCTTGGTCCATCGTCTAACAGAAGGCCTCCAAACCATTGGTGGGACAAAGAGTGCTCAGATGCTAAGCACGCGAAACAAAATGCTTTCAAGACGTTTTTAAAACGAGGAGGAGGAACTCCTCAGAATTTTGAAAATTTCTTGACTTTAGAAACCAAGTACAAGAGCATACTTCGGGCCAAGAAATGTAGCTATTGGAGACATTTTGTCGAAGGTTTGTCAAGAGAAACCTCAATGAGCACTCTTTGGAATACGGCCAGACGAATGAGGAATCGTAACGTAGGAAATGAGAGTGAGGAATACTCGAACCGATGGATATTCGATTTTGCGAGGAAAGTTTGTCCAGATTCTGTTCCTACGCATAGCATTATAAGGGAATCTTTTCCAAATAATGGTTCCATTGATAGCCCCTTTTCAATGATGGATTTTTCCATAGCACTCATGTCTTGTAACAATAACGCTCCTGGGTTGGACAGAATTAAATTCAACTTGGTGAAGAATCTGCCCGACCTCGCAAAAAGACGTTTGTTGGAATTGTTTAACAAGTTTCTTGAGCAAAATATTGTTCCACCTGACTGGAGGCAAGTGAAAGTTATCGCCATTCAAAAGCCGGGGAAACCAGCTTCCAATCACAACTCATATAGACCCATTGCGATGTTGTCCTGCATCAGAAAATTGTTCGAAAAAATTATTCTACGACGTCTCGACACTTGGGTCGAGACGAACGGTTTGTTGTCAGATACTCAGTTTGGCTTCCGTAGAAATAAAGGGACGAATGATTGCCTTGCATTACTTTCGTCTGACATCCAAATTGCCTTCGCTCAAAAGCAACAAATGGCATCTGTATTTTTAGACATTAAAGGAGCATTTGATTCAATTTCCATTGATGTTCTTTCAGACAAGCTCCACCAACATGGACTTCCACCGGTTATAAATAATTATTTGCACAACCTTTTGTCAAAGAAACGCATGCATTTTTCACATGGCGATTTGGCAACATTCAGAATTAGCTACATGGGTCTACCGCAAGGCTCATGCCTCAGTCCGCTCCTTTATAATTTTTACGTGAATGACATTGACAGCTGTCTAGTAACCCCATGTACACTAAGACAATTGGCAGATGATGGCGTAGTTTCAGTTACTGGACCCAAAGCTATTGATCTGCAAAAACCATTGCAAGATACCTTAGATAATTTGTCCGTTTGGGCTGTTCATCTGGGTATCGAATTCTCTGCGGAGAAAACAGAGCTGGTCGTCTTTTCAAGAAAGCATGATCCCGCGCAGCTTCAGCTTCATATGATGGGAAGAATGATCCAACAGGTTTTGACTTTCAAATACCTTGGGGTGTGGTTTGATTCCAAATGCACGTGGGGAGGACACATTAGGTTTCTGATAACAAAATGCCAACAAAGAGTAAATTTTCTTCGAACAATAACAGGATCTTGGTGGGGTGCTCATCCGGAAGATCTAATAAAATTGTATCAAACAACGATACTTTCAGTGATGGAATATGGATGCGTTTGCTTTCGTTCCGCTGCAAACTCTCATATTATCAAACTGGAGCGAATTCAGTATCGTTGTTTGCGAATTGCTTTAGGGTGCATGCATTCGACACATACAATGAGTCTTGAAGTTCTGGCGGGAGTTCTTCCATTGAAAGATCGTTTATGGGAGCTTTCATCGCGACTGCTAATAATATGTGAGGTACTGAATCCCCTGGTTATTAATAACTTCGAAAGGCTAGTTGCGCTTCAATCTCAAACAAGATTCATGACAGTATATTTTAACCATATGTCACAGGAAATCAACCCTTCAAGATACATTCCTATCCGTGTCAGCTTCCTAAATGTCCCTGACTCAACTTTATTTTTCGACACATCCATGCAGCGCGAAGTGCGTGGAATCCCGGAACACCTACGCTCGATGGAAATCCCAAAAATATTTACAAGTAAGTTCAGGCATATTGACTCTGAGAAAATATTTTACACGGACGGATCACGAATTGAAGAGGCTACTGGGTTTGGTATATTCAACAATAATGTTTCGGTCTCATTCAGGCTTCAAGAACCTGCATCTGTTTATATAGCAGAGTTAGCAGCAGTTCATTATAGCTTGAGTGTAATCGTCACATTATCTCCAAACCATTATTTTCTTTTCACAGATAGTCTAAGTGCAATTGAAGCTATTCGCTCAAACGCCGCTTGCAAAAATGAACCTTTTTTCTTGGCCAAAATAAAACAGTGCCTGAACGTCATATTGTATAATAATTATCAAATCACAATAGTTTGGGTTCCGGCTCATTGCTCCATTCCAGGCAATGAAAGAGCCGATATTTTAGCCAAACGTGGTGCTATTGAGGGTGAAATTTATGAGAGACCGATTGCTTTCAACGAATTCTATAGCGCGTCCCGCCAAAGAACACTTGCCAGCTGGCAAGCTTCTTGGGATAAAGATGATCTGGGTCGGTGGATGCACTCAATTATTCCTAAAATATCGACAAAGGCATGGTTCAGGGGACTGGATGTGAGTAGAGATTTCATTCGTGTGATGTCCAGACTCATGTCCAATCACTACACGTTAGATGCACATCTCCTTCGAATTGGACTTTCCGAGACTAATCATTGTGCTTGCGGCGAAGGTTACCGCGATATTGACCATGTTGTTTGGACATGCGTGGAGTTTCGTGATGTCAGATCTCAACTAATAAATTCCTTGCGTACCCAAGGTAGACTATCCAATGTCCCAGTTCGCGACATTCTTGCTTGTCGTAACCTTCCATACATGAAACTTCTTTATCATTTCATTAAATCCATTGGAGTTCCAATTTAAATTTTATTTTATGTTAGACTGTTTTCTCTTCCATGAGTTCAACCAATAGCCAACTATAGGATATTGAATATAAGTGGTGAACTGATACAAACAATCCTGAAATAGTTATAAGATCATGTACAAAATAAATGTATTTTATTTAATGTAATTTAAAATAGCAACTCGCTTGATAAAAACAGTGTTTAGATTAACTAATGAGTACCAACATACTAATATGATATTCGAAATGTATTAGGTTTAAACTACTATGTATTGTGGATGCCACGGCGAAGAAAAACTTATGTATATTGCCTATGAAATAAACGTATTTATGAAAAAAAAAAAAAAAGAATGTTTAAATTAGTCTCTACACATTGGTCTATAATGAAATGTTCAAAAAAAATTTGTTTTGGTAAGAACTAGTGTTCTGGTTTCTACAGAAGTTATCACATATATAGCAAGCAAGAGCCATTCGCCCTAGGTTTCTCTTTGCACGAAGACAGCACTGTGTCTTGGGACAGAAGCCGAGCATTGCAAATAAACAAGATATTCAATAAGTTCGAATACACTTTAAAAATGAGCCAAAAAATGAAAATACTAACTATTCTTTTCTATTACTTTACTTCAAGAATGCGGAACGATTCGCAATATTTATGAGCAACAGTAAATTCGGTCCCCGTAAGGGATACTAAACAATCTGCTAAAACCTTTAGTCAATACCGAAAGGAACCCCTCTGAGTTTAGCTTCTTACCACATTGAGTGAGAAACGATAGAAAGTCCTTTAGTTTTAGCTGACCATACACAGATTCAACCAAGAATGGAGAACCAAAAACCCGGATACGTAGCTGCGTCATTGCGGGACAGTCATATGATCAGATGATATATTTAGATAATTAAGTTAAGAGAGAAACAGTCACTACATGCACATCACATACATGAATTTTTCTAGTGCTCTTTATACTCCGTATGCACGTAATATTGCAGTCATACAAAATTTTCTTTCGACCGCTCAGCAAATAACACTGGCTTTGTCTGGCTATTCTTGAACGATTATACCACACGAGACACGGTCGAATTGTCGATTCCCAACTGATTCACGATCCATCTGTGGACATAATCTAGGTTTTGCACGCCCGCGCCTTTAAAATTTGGTCAAAAAACTTCTTGTCTGGATACCTTCTCGATAACCAATTAACGATTTCGACGAAATTTTGCACATGTAAACATTACACTCTAAACTAGTTTTACCTGAATTTCAACAATTTTGACCCATGAAATGGAAAGTTATGCATAATAGAAAGTGTTGTATGACTCAAATCTGCGCCCTGATGCATTCCGTGCGTGAGTGTTTGCCATTTCCGCCTCCCTGAGCTGTGGTAGACACAGTTCTACAATTAAACCTACATTTAAGTTTACCTGGAGTGGTATATTTATTGACCAACTACAAAAGCTTGCGATAATTTCGAACGGAAGAAGCTATTGAAATTAACTTTGAAATATCTGTTCAGACAAGAACGTGTGGAAGCGAATTTAGTTACATTACGAAAACAATAGAAAAATTACCAATACAGTTCAAGTTAAAATGTCGAAATAATTGTCAATTCAAACTTGACAGAAAAAAAACAATTTGTTTCCAAAGAAGTTTGAGTGAGTTTGAGCCTTTCCAGATTAATGACAACTGGACCAGTAATTTCCTTGCAATTGCCACAAATCATTCTGTTTATGATCTTGAAACTAAACTGCCTGGCATCAATATAGGAAAGCCTAATTTATCGAATATTGGCAACAAAGCAGTGAAAAAACTCTCGCACACTTCTTTCGTTCTCACTCATTCTCTAAATTTCAGATCAAAACTATTCTATTTCAACTGTAATGATCAAATATATTCAGGTTTATATACTTTCAATAAACTGAAAGATTTTCATCATCTCATCAATTTTATAAAGCCCAATTCGCTTCAACTATTTCAAGGATTCCATAAAAACATTTCACTTTCACCATTTTTCAATGGGAGGGGGGGGGGGGGGTATTTCACCTCCTTTTCGTTTACTTCTCAATAACTCTACTGTTTCGCCCTAGTAAACGACTACACGTAAATACTTCAAAGCTAGAATTTTCCCCAACAATCCAAAAGGCGCACACAACATCTGCCCCATTCGATTAAACTGTATTGGTTAAGCTTGACAAAACCTGAAAGGTTCAACAAAGCAAAAAAAAGGCTTCTTTTCGTACCGTTTGCCAAAATCAAACCAAAAAGATAAATAACAAAGCTAGTCTTGGAATCTTTTGTACCTTCGGAATCCTGAATCGTGCGACTGAAGAGACTGTTGAAAAGTTAAATTGTGTTATTCGCAATACTTTTTATCCTGTTCGCAAAATATGATTTTGAAAATATAACTATTTGGCTATGCCCTTTGAATCAACATAGCAATGCTTACAAAAATAAAACTTTTTTTATGGGCAGCTTGGTGATGGTGGTTTTATGTGCCTTCAGAGGCGAACTCATTTAGGAATCATAAGCCTTGGTGTCGAAAACAATGTTTGTTAAAGATTGCATCATTTAGAAATAAAATTTAAAAAAATTCGAAGGGTTTTTCAGTCAATGAAAATTTATTTACAATTCAATGAGAACATATTCCGGCTGCCGACGGTTAAAAGCTACCCACCAATTTAAACACAACTGGAGCGTAAGTCAAGCTTATATGGTTTCCAACCATCGAACGTAGGTCGGTGGCGCCTTCAGTATGTTTTCTATCATTTCATCTTACTTTAAAGGATTCTCTTTCATAGACTCGAAAGAGAAACCTTAGGGGAGGCAAAATAACTTCAACGAAAGACTGTCTGCTTGTAAAAGAGCTATTAGAAATCGATTGGAGAACTAATGACTATGCTTACGGAAATACTTTCAAGTTCATATGTATGTAGACATGTAAAGTGACAATAAAGAAAAGTAGGGAAACAACGTGAACTCATTGTTATTCGCAATGCTTCTATACTTTCTGTATTTTACTATTCTATTCCAACCGAGTGCAATTCCGATGATTAACGACTTTTCGTATTGCTGGACGTGGAAAATGTTCGTTGAAGAAATATAATAAAAAATACACCCTAGTTATGTTACGGTAATTTGAAGGGGATTTTTTTTGTTTGCCCTTAAATTTATGTTAAGGGCAAATACTCATTTTGATTTAATTTTACGTTTCGTCTTATACTCATCAGTGCGTAACAGTTTATGGTGAACTGCTAGCGCGAATTGACGACTCAACATATGTTAAACCGCTAGATAGACGTAAAGTTAATGCGTAATGTGACGTTAACGTAAAATTCAACATAGACTGCACTGATGAGTCATAGACGAAACGTAATATCAAATCATATTATGAAGATTCTTCTTTTTAAAGATTTAAGTCAATTAAAAAACGAATAATTTTCTGCAAACGACTTTATGATAAAACAATTTTCATGTAATTATATTCATATTTTCATGCGTATGGAAATTAATAATTAAATAGATAATTCAAATAACTATCACATTGATTTGGGTAAATACAAGTGTTGTGCTCACGTTGCTTATTTGGTAACATTCCCGATAAACATTGAATGAGCAATAATACATTTGAGCTTGATAATTAATCTTTTAGGAACTTTCAAATGGGTCTAAGTATATCTAAGTCGGTTCAACCAACATCGAAAAAAGCGTGTAGAGATGAAAGCAAACTACTTGCCGGTTACGTTATTTAAGATCATAGCTTTCAAACGGGCTAAAGAAATTTTTGAAATATATCTGAGAAATTAGGATTTTACAGTTCACGTTACTCAGCCGACTGTATGCACGGAACCGGAAGTGTTCTCCATAATCCGTTTGAATGCACGGAGAACCCCCAGACCACAAATTACAATATTACAACTCTTGTTTCATATCCTGGATGTGTTTCAGCTAAAATATTATTCATGCAACTAACATATCTGTTGATTTTTCATAAACATTCACGTTAGCAAGATTGCTGCTTTCGAAGATAAATAATGTCCCGATTCAATGAAACTTTTCGAAAAAAAAATTCAACTATATCTGAATTTCTAGTCTTCCGAATGAAAATTGTATTGACTTAATGAGCACCTAGTTTGTTATACGGACGGCTCTTATTTGGATGGTCGTGCTAGTCCTGGTATCTACTGTCGTGAAATAAGACTAGAGCAGTCTCATTCACTTGGTGGATACTGTACTGTGATCCAAGCAGAATTCAGCGGAGAATCTGTGGTAAAGAATTTGTTTTTATTCCGACAGTCAACTTTGAAGGTGCTCAATTCAAATGATTCACGGTCAAATAAAAGTCAAATATTCATTTTTGGGATGCATCCAAACATGCCAGCTACTGGCGCCACAAGAAAACTTGAGCTCACACAAAACCATTTTTACTAGTTGTGAATCTGACAATGTCAAAATGTCTACTGCATTTTTCCAAACATAATTGCAGTATTATGGTCACACACTTAAATTGGATTACCGATCTCAGCTGTTCAAACATTGGTAGCTATTTTTTTCAGTAAAAATAACATTTCATCACATCGGTACCTTAAGGTACTGCTGTCAACATATGTTCATTTGTAGTTCAGCTGTTATAAACTTGTCTAATGATGGTAATACACAGAAAGAAATAATGAAATTTACACGACATGTAAATCAATAGTAACATGTAATTGACATGGGTTGAATCGAGATTTTGATTGAAAACCTTCATCGAATATAACTTTATCTTTCAATTAACGCTTAGTTTGCAATTAAATTCTATTGAAACCCACAGAATTGTACAGTAACTTTATGTTTAATTACTTGCTCTAAATATGTCCATGAAAAAAGATGTAAATTCACAAAACATTTTTATCTGTGTATTACTGAACGAAGTTTAACGTGCAGAGCTCTGACTGCTGAATATTATTCGTGTGATTTGTGTGAATTCGATTACGGCCCTTTTTATGTTGTTTATTTATACCCGGCTTTAAACAAGTTGCGGTCGTTCGTCGGAATTACGGCACTTTATGTCATCTAATACGAAACGGTCCCGCATTGACGCAACTGCGTTTCCGGGTTTTTTGGTTCTCCATACAAGATTGACACTGTGTATGGGTAGCAAAAATTAAAGGATATTCTATCGTTTCTCACCCAATGAGGTACGGAGCTATTGTCAGATGGGTTCATCGTTCTTCGTGGAGTGAGTGAATCCTTTCCCAAGTAGCAATGTCAAAATTGGCATGCTTCACGATTGCTACAAAACGATTATTTTTGTAGGATATGTTAGACAAGTGATTTCACGCGTTTTTGTAACAAATGTGAACATCATTCACATTACTGCTTGTGAAACCAACTCAAAAACCTGTAAGGATTATGTTCTACCTCGGTTTTATTAACTGACTGTACACTATGTTCATTTGAACAGTTTCATTTCCGGCTTTCTCATAACAAATATCACTGCAGTGAAACATATCAAACGAGAAACTTGTTGCACATCATACAAACAAAGTGCGCTTTTCCAATTTCACAAACGTTGCGAGAAGAGTTAAGAAATACTATACAATGTTTGCTACTTGGGTTGTGTTTTTATCCTAAAAGGTTTTAACAGATTGTTCGAGTGCCTAATTTACTTCTGCTTATACAATGGATACTTATGCAGAATGGTGTCTTTTTTGTAAAATCTCTAAATCTTCTCAATGGGTTGGTGATTTTTTTAAATGTGCATTTTGGCATCTGCAGATCGTTCAGCATCTTTTCGGGATTGCAGATCGATTTGTTTCATTTCGTTTTGTTCTGTTTGCTTACCTTCCCAACGTCACAATTCCCTTCCATGTACCTTTTATCTTTCCCTTCTCACCAGGAAAATGATGAGAAATTACGACAAGACACAAATATCCTAATAACTATGGTGTTTATCTCACGATTATTAGGTAGCTTTATTTTCTTTTTCCATCAATTAGTTACAGGTGCTACTTTAGCAATAAAAATATATTTATTTGCAATAGGCATTTCAGTACAAATAACTGATTATAGATTTAAACGACTGAATGTTTAAGGTTGATAATAAAGCCCAAATGAAATTAAAAATGTTTGAGTCTCATGATTTTCTGACGCATACTGTATGCAGTCATTTGCTTGTATTTTAAAATCATTGCCGGTTTTCTAGTGACGAACTGTATCATCAATTGAACCAACCGAACAATACGTTCAATCTATTTCACGTCAGCATAATTTTACCCCACACCCGCTGCGGAAATACAATAGGTTACACTTGTAATTTCTATCCTACTATGAATTTCACTTTTGTTGCATCCAGCTAGGCGATATGATCCTGGAAAAAACATGTTAAACTCGGCTGATGGGGAAAATTCATTGTTTACAATGTATCACAATCATTTGAAGCACGTATCATTAAATATTGTTAAGAAAAACAATGAGTTCGAATTAGAATATTGTTGCTAGAGCAGTTTATTTTGCTCTTTTTGTTTTCTATGTTCTGGAACATGTGTTTTCTTTACGCAATTCCAGAAATGCTTAGCAGATCATCAGACTCGATCTTCTCCGATTTGGATTAATCAGGAATCAGGAATCAGAACAAATCGGCTCAGATGGCACGTTCCCCTTGTTATGTGGAGATTTGTGCCTAGCCATAAATTTGCATATCATCATTTTCCTGTACCAAAGGAGAAAGAAAAATAAGGAATGTAAGGAAAGGTAAGGGTTGGAACAGGGAGAAAGGAAATTGACGACACAAAAGCAGAAGTAAATTCTGCACCCGGTCAGGATGCTGAACAGTCTGCTAGAAAAAACAGAAATTACAGCAGAAGTAAATTCAATACCTCTGAGAGATACCGAACAGTCTGCTTTGAAAGCCTATCAATAGGTTGTTATTTTTGTTTGAGCCTTTTCTGATGAACAGATCGCACAAAAATTTTCTGAAACCCGTAATTCATACAAAATTTCTTCTTCTCAAGAAGACCAAGAGAGCAGTCATCGATACTGCAGAAAAACAAGCGCTTTTCTGCAATAACCGGACCAGCTTTTAAAATCTTCCATCGAAGAAACTGAATCTCGGGGTTCTGGAGTTGCAATCGCTTCAAAAGATCGACATCAGCCAGTCTTTCCTCTGAGTCCCAAGGAACAGAGAGGCTAATCCGATTTTAATGCAAATTGTATGGTTCTATAACCTATTTTCGCCAGCCTGTTCGTTTATCAGTCCCAGCTTGTGCTTGAGCCAGTCAGTGCTCTCCTGATTCTCCGGGGAGAACCAGACGATGCCGTATCTGAGCCCATGCCCCTTGAAGCTGGGAATAAAAAACAAAGGTGGCGTCGAAAAGAGACACTTATTTAGATCTCTAATTAGATCGTTTTTCAGTTCCTCATTGAACATTCCGTTCAACATACGAATTTGAAAACGATCAGTTTTTCCGGGGACTACTTCTCCAGATGGAGAAATACTGTTCTCGGAGGAGTCTTTCTTGCGAAGTCGCTTATTTGTTCACATTTTGCTTTTTATCAGTAGCAAACAATGCATTGGGTGGAGTATCACTCGTATTTTGAGCACTCTCAGGACCGCTTCCTCCAACATCCATAATCTGGTCGTTTCGAGATTCCATCTCGGAAACAACAGAATATTGGCTGCCAGAAGCTGCAGAATTCGAGTGCTCAGGTGTCGGAGTGAAGTTCGTAGCCATTTTCGAGAAAAAAAAACAAAAAAAAAGGAAAATTGGTTACGAAATTCTACAATCAAAGTAGCGTGCGTTGATATATACAACCTTTCGCGATGGCGATTTGAAGTAAAAGAAAGATCAAAGGACGCTATCTAAGAGCGCCAATGGTACTTTCTAACACTATACCCTGTTATAAGGAAGCAAACGAACAGAGAAGATCATTACATACAAAACTTGCCAAACGGCACTTGTGTTTAAGGTGGACACTAATAAGGGCGGGGGTCTCTCCGAGACAACTACCACAACAGTCCACTCCGAGACAGCCACCCAGTAGTGTGACCCTTGACATGTAAAATAACATTTTTACGAACACTATCTCCTTAGAGATGTGTCATTTGTCTAGTAGATTGTTCCATTTTTCGAGAGCGCGCGAGACACAATGAGGCGTCGCGATACAAGCCCGCTCCCAGAATCAGCAACGGAACACATTACCAGAAAGAGACACACACCTAATTGTCTCAGGTGTTGTAAATCATATTTGCTTAGTAGCGATGTCAGAGCAATAAGTGTCTTACGCACGCTCCGATATCACTAAAAACACCGTGTGAAGAAAACGAATCTCATGCTCCGGCAGCAGATGCTAGCCGTGGGGCACACATTCTACTACCGCACAAGACCCGCTTCACTTTGCACAAGGCTTCAGTATGGCAAACCATAAGTTTTGAACCGATTGAGAGGTCAATCCGACTCACGACTGATGTTTAAAAAGGTCGTATGTATTTTTGCATTTCACAAAAATTGCCTTTTTCAAATCATTGTAACTCGGAAACCGTTAATTGTACAAAAATGGCCTTCAGGAAGAAGTTGTAGGGAATCGATTGGACACTCAAAAAAAATATACACTGAAAAAAAAAATTTTTCTCAATAATTACAAAATAATCCGAAAAAGTTAATAAAAAAAGCATTGTTTTAATTTTTTCTTGATAATTTTTTTTTTGATAATTTTTATTGATGGAAATATAAAAAATGGTGTTTTAATTAAATATCCAAGCATCTCAAGAACAGCTACTTTTAGAAGAAAGGATATCATGAACAAATTTATTGCCTTTAACCTGTAGAATAATATTCTACTGTTTAAATGATTATCTTTCAACGAGAAATAGAAATTTCGAATATATCTGTACGTTGTTTTAGTTGTAACTTCTTCATTTTTCAAAAGGCACGGATGGGATAGCCATCAATCTGTAGGTTTTAATAACAGTTTTAAAATTAAAATTATCAAAAAAAATTAAACCCATGCTTTTTAGCTTTTTTTATATATATAAAAAATAGGTATAGAATTCGCTCAAGCTTTAGAAAAATTTTCCGAGACCCGTGTGTTGTCAACTAAGAGGTCGAGATCTCAAAGATTGCTGGACCGATTTTGATCAAACTAGTCACAAATGAAAGGTATCCCCGTCACCCTGAACGCTATTGAGTGCATTTAAGATCGGATGTTTACTTTTTAAGTTATACGAAGTTTCATGTCAAAATTTTCAGTTTTTGACAGTATATGTCACAATTGACTTTGAAAACAGAATATATTTTCAGACTTAGATTCCGCACGGTAACGGGTGCTTTGAATCACAGCCATCATCATCCGAATAAATTGCACTATTTTATTCGCTCGGACAACCTCATCAAAACGTCATATTTTTTACTTGATTTCGAGATTGAAAAATACTTTAATTTCATGAGAAAAATGCGATTTTTTAAATGATTTTCTTTTTCAGTCAAAAGAGAAAAGCCATCGAATTCTTTTTGGAACTTATGACCATTTTACTCCAACCGTCATGTTGACGATGCAAAACAAAAAAAGTGTTCTGCAAATAGCAGAATCTTCACGTCTACTTAGCGGTTCGAATTGAACTGTCGAGTTTTGCGTTAAGCAGTTCAACTTGAACTGCTGTGCACTGCTGAATCAAAGACGAAACGTAAACATAATTAAAAACGGTTTTTTGCATCGGATTGTAATTGGCGACGACTTCAAGACCGAATATTTTTGGAAAAAAGACAATGCTATGTGTATGTGGAGATATCAGTTGGGAGTAGTGCACAAAGAACTTCTCAAATCAAACCAGTTAACACCATCCGCCATCGTAAACAAATGATCAATTTGAACAATGCATGCATAAAAAATGGCCAGAGATGACTCGAAGGTATGGTAGTCATTCTCCTGCGCAACAACTTTACTGCACATTCAACCAAAGTGGTCAAAGAAACATTTTCTACACTTGATTGAGAACTACTACCACACACGTCATATTCACCAGACCCGGCGCCATCCGAGCTCTTGAAACAGTTTTAAGCTCACTCCAGAAACAGTTTTAAGCCCGTTTTTCTTACGCGGTTTGAAAGTTTTTGAAAAATGGTACAGCCATCTTTGACAAATCAAAGTGAGTTACATTTAGGAGCTTTTGATCATTATTTCTGTCACAATTTGAAATTTTCATTTAAAGCTTTGAAATTTTTCGAAAACTGTTTCAATAGTGAAAAAATAATTAATTTACGAGGCCATGTTTCAAAACAAAGTGGATAACATCAGGGTGGCAAGTGAATTAGTGATTACAATTTCCCGGGTTTTACCCGGTTTTCCCGGTGCGCGAGACTAAAATTTCCCGTTTTTTTTTTTATTTTGTAGTAAACAGATTCAATAATAGTGAGTGCTTTTTGCATGTGTTCAACGATCATTCTTCAAACCAGCAAACGTTCCGAAAGACGCAACTTATTTGTATACATACTCAAAGAACTCGATTACTTTCATTTCCATTGATAAGAATAGAGAGCTATCATTCTTCAATAAAGAACTCCAGTTCACTCAATCTTCGAGGAGAACTAGTTCTTTTGGACCGTTCGCTAACTGACCATCTCTAGTGTATTCCGATACTTTTTTAGCTTGGTATAGTCTGGAAAAAGTATTAAGTTAAAAATTAAAAATGAATGAACTAAAGAACAACTCTCCTCCCGCAAACCCGATTCCTTCTAACAACCAGTGGCGTCTCGTGACAAAATTTACGGGTTGTGCACTGCTTGTATGGTATGATATCAGAACCGTTTCGACGTTGCAACAGAGTTGTTTTCAACTGCCATAAGCATAAGCCACTGAAGCCTCACCTGAATGTGTGCATACAAGTTCTCACAGAACCTATTCGACCAGTTGTGCAGTGCACGAGGTGCACATGAGGACGAGACGCCATTGCTAACAACATATACGATATTCTTTCTGAGTTGGGTTTTGGCGAGAGAACAAAATCCTTCTAGAATTCTTAAAATGTACGCTTGTCACCTTGGAAAAACAACAATCTATTCCTATAGTGATTGAGATGATATAAATTTGATTCTCCTATCATCGACAACCTTCGACTGCTCCTTCGTCCACATCAATATCCTCATCATAGCTGATAATCTTCGAAATAAAAATTAATATAGAATTACTGAACAGGGTCTTACGAACTCTGAAAAACTAATTTCAGCTGTCAAAGAAAGAAAACAAATACTCCTAGCAAACAGTGGATAAAGTATTCTCACAATTTGACATTACTAAGACAAATTTTGATGAAATTAGGGGAACACGGCTCCTAAGAATTCTTTAAAAAATATGAAGCATGTTACCTGATGCTACTTTTACCATTATGCATACTTATTCTGAAATTTGAAGACAAACACTAAAAAAGATCCTAAGTGAAGATGACAGCTCCTCTTTCTTTACTCTTTCCTTCGATTATTACGGTCTTATCGGCAATCCTTCTTTCTTACACTTTGCTGAGAATAACGACTGAAACTATCAACTTTCGATCTGCTGTTTAAAAAAATGTTGGAAAATACAGGAATAAGCCGTAATAATTGAAAGAGAATATAAACAAAGAGAAACTGTCATTTGCACTTGGAACCTTTTCTAATATTTGTCGAAATTTAATAGAAATCCAACAGAAGCATCCAAATTATCCTTATTTTTCAGTATGAGCATTCATTGTGTTGTTATTGATGACAACTAAGAAAGCTCTTATTGATTTAAAATTGCATACAAGAACCGTTGAGACATGAGGTGTTGACCCCATTTTCAATGGATTTTCCCGGATTTGCACTAAAATTCCCAATTTTCTTCCGGTTTTTCCCGGTGAAATCAAATTCCCGACTTTTTCCCGGTTTTCCCGATTTTCCCGGTCACTTGCCACCCTGTAACATTGAACTTTTAGATAAAATGAGGATTGGTAACTTTTATATAGTCAAAAATATTTATACTACTAGTTTTTGCCATTCCGATAAATAGTTTAGCTGTAATCAACCCAGTTTAATTAAAAGTTTCCTTAATTCGTGGAACTGCTCTTCCAAAGGAAGGATCTCGTGGTGATGGATTAGGCACTGTCCTAACACTGTCTTTTAAGTATTAAATTGGTTAATCAATGTATTGAGTTTGGAAATTCTTGATGGCATTATAGAAACCATGCACAGTGCACATGTACAGTATAACTTTGTTCACTTAGGTCGCTGTTTGGATCGAGACTCCGGTTATTGATGATATATTTAACATATCAACAAAGTTACATAACATGATCTCACTTAACAAGAAAATTACGATAAATATATAACATTTTTATCAATTTGGGACTCTAGCTTCGGACTAATCTCAGGTATATAGTTTCTCAAGAAACTAAAAACACTCTTATACTTTTGAATAAAATACATCAAAACATTGCACTGAAAGCATTGAATTGCTAGCCCGCGCATTTTTTTCATAAACTTTCAAAAAAACTTTGCATTTCCACAGTATCCTGACCAACATGCCATATTAAAACTTTTACTTTTTTTTGCCACTTGCTATAAAATTTTGTTATTCTAACTACTATCAAGACCAGACATATATCAGTTCTTGTTGAGGAAATTGTTTTTTATGAACTTTTTACTGCTAGCTGAACGGGGTTGGGCCTAGTCTTCGATTTCAAAGTCACTCTCGTTTGAATCCCTAATATAAATTTCTGAATATAAAAAAAAATTTACGAATTTTGTTTAGAGCTATCGTTTAAAAAATAAATTCAAACATTTTTCATAATACAAAACATCATTCAGACAACATTTTGTAATCTTTTCGTGGAAAAAAATTAAGAAATAAGTCGGTGAAGAAGTATTTTCGAGACGGGTTTTAGAAGTCATGATTTGCGGTTTCCACAGACCTTTCCTTTTTCACGAGACCTTTCATTTGTTTTTTAAAATCGGTTTGTTACAATCGGTCAAACCATCACTGAGAAAAGTGAGTGAGATCCATTTTGGAATGTACAGGGTGATTTTTTAAGAGCTTGAGAACTTTTTTAAACAATAAAACGCATAAAATTTGCAAAATCTCATCGGTTCTTTATTTTAAACGTTAGATTGGTACATGACATTTACTTTTTGAAGATAATTTCATTTAAATGTTGACCGCGGCTGCGTCTTAGGTGGTCCATTCGGAAAATCCGCTTTTTTATCGACAAATTTTGTTCAGCGATGAGGCTCATTTCTGGTTGAATGGCTACGTAAATAAGCAAAATTGCCGCATTTGGAGTGAAGAGCAACCAGAAGCCGTTCAAGAACTGCCCATGCATCCCGAAAAATGCACTGTTTGGTGTGGTTTGTACGCTGGTGGAATCATTGGACCGTATTTTTTCAAAGATGCTGTTGGACGCAACGTTACAGTGAATGGCGATCGCTATCGTTCGATGCTAACAAACTTTTTGTTGCCAAAAATGGAAGAACTGAACTTGGTTGACATGTGGTTTCAACAAGATGGCGCTACATGCCACACAGCTCGCGATTCTATGGCCATTTTGAGGGAAAACTTCGGAGAACAATTCATCTCAAGAAATGGACCGGTAAGTTGGCCACCAAGATCATGCGATTTGACGCCTTTAGACTATTTTTTGTGGAGCTACGTCAAGTCTAAAGTCTACAGAAATAAGCCAGTAACTATTCCAGCTTTGGAAGACAACATTTCCGAAGAAATTCGGGCTATTCCGGCCGAAATGCTCGAAAAAGTTGCCCAAAATTGGACTTTCCGAATGGACCACCTAAGACGCAGCCGCGGTCAACATTTAAATGAAATTATCTTCAAAAAGTAAATGTCATGTACCAATCTAACGTTTAAAATAAAGAACCGATGAGATTTTGCAAATTTTATGCGTTTTATTGTTTAAAAAAGTTCTCAAGCTCTTAAAAAATCACCCTATATAACCACTATTTCCGAAACCGGAAGCCGGGAATCAAAATGTTTACCGATTGGGGTAGTTTCGAGGCCAGTTTAAAATTTTCTACGTTTTTTGATTCGCCGCTTTAAGTGGCGGTATCAAATTTTGAACACACTGTACACTATTATTCCGTACCCGGAAATCGGATCCGGATAAAATTTCAGGGTTTGTATTGGACCATAATACCTTTCATTTGAATTTAAGTTTGTTAAAGTTGGATGCGCCATCTCTGAAAAAAGATAGGAAGTAATTTAAAATTGAAATTTTTACGCTAATCATCCTGTAATTTCGGGACCGGAAGTCGAATCGAAAAAAAATCGAGAGCTTTGTATGACACAATTATATCTTTCATTTGAATCTAAGTTTGTGGAAATCGATTCAGCCGTCTCTGAGAAAAGTTAGTGCACTTATTTTCATTTTTCGCACATATCACCCTGTAAATCCGGAACCGGAAGTCAGATTCGAAGAACATTCAGGAATTTTGTATGGAGCTACAAGACCTTTCGTTTGAATCTAAGTTCTTGAGAATCGGCTCAGCCATTTCCGAGAAAAGTGCAAAAAATGTTACATACATGTGCACATACACACACAAATGGTATATGACACTCGATCCTCCGGGCATCGATTTAAAAATCGGTTTTTATAAGAATTGCATAACTTTTCCATATTAGAAAGGCAAAACAAGCCCTCGAAATGAATTTTTATTCCTATCAGTCTCTAATTCCGGAAACGGAATGAAATTTGGTAGAGTTAAATGGAGTTAAAAGACCTTGCATTTGAACCTACGCTTGTGAAAATTGGAATAACGGTCTCTGAAAAAAATCAAACTCCCGTAACTCTTGAACTGGAAGTCGGATACAGGTGAAATTCAATAGACACTTATGGGACTATGGTTGAGTGGTCTTTGAGAAAATCGAGTGTAGTTTTCCTTCATTTGTTTTACACATTTTACTCCGTTACTCCCGAACCGGAAGTCCGATCTGGGTTAGATTCAATAGCAATCTATGGGACCAAGAGACATTTCATTTGAATCTAAGTTTGTGAAAATCGGTCCCACCATCTCCGAGAAAATTAAGTGCACATTTTTGTTACATACACACATACAGACACACACAGACATTTGCTAAGTCCGTCGATCTAGGAGACTCTAGTCCTGCAATATTACAAGAAACTGACAATAGTCAAGAAACTTGTAAATAATTTGGATAGTATTAAAAATAAAGATAAACGATTTTACTAAAAGAGTTACAATTTTCGGATGAAGAACATAATGAGAGAAAGATAATAACTTTTCACAAAGTACACGCGAATTAGGTTCCAAATCTTGGCTTTTAAATTCTAGCAGAGCTAGCAGTTTCAAAAGGCGATAAACAACAAGCCTTAAATATTTTGTATTTAAACAAAACCAAAATAAACAACATACTGCAAAAAATGGAGCCATCGTCAATCATTATTCATTTTCTATGCATCACACGAGTATTATTCACATGATGACACTGGCAACTATATATGATTTATAATAATTCCAGATGAATCGCAATTTCCAGTCTAACAATATCTTTGAAATAAATCGAAGAAAAACAAACATACTGTAATTCACGCCCCGTACAAAGAAGCCGTTTGTTGCAACCACGGATACATACAATGAAGCAACACACTGCGAAAACCAATAAACTCATATCCCCACAAGTTTATCAACCAAACTATTTACAACAGCTACAAAGCAAGTGAGGTCTTATCAGTTGCATGTATTTGTAGGGTTTATTACCCAGTGTACGCTTTGTTTACCTCAAACACAATGCATTTGTTCGAAGTTGCCAATGATACACATCTACTAGCGCGAAGGGTGCATTTTCACAGGATCGCTCATTAGAAGCATGACAGAAGCCCATTGCATGCGAACAAGTTTTCACTGCATTTGAAAAAAATCAACAAGTAAGGTAGATGTACCATTAGCCGTACTGGAAAACATGATGCCGTGGAGCTCGAGTTTCGGTGATAATATTATCACGAAGATAATACAATTATTCCACAGATAAAACTTTTGCAGTCACATGATTTCAGTGTGACTTGCCAAGCATTTTTTTTCCTTCTATTTATTTCAAGTATTTCCTTCTATCGTGAAATTCGCTAGCTCGACCTAATAAGAGGTACAACTACTGGTGCATCCATCCTAATAATATACATTTATGAGAATAAGTACTGTGCCGTTGATAGTCACAGCTGGTATGAAAGCACAAGCTGTGCCGCCTACATGGAAAACGAGATTTCCATTTCACTTTGTTTTCTTCGACGTATGGTATTTTCTACCCGGCATAGCTACGGTACGGTGCAATTTCTTGTGTATAAAAAAAGGATAGTAGACAAGTCCAACTTTGGCGTGATGTTTTCTCGCTCGCTTAATGATGCCGGTTTGCGTATATATTAAAGTGATGTTACAGGGAAGCGAACATAAAATATGAAATACTGACAGAAGATGAATTGTCTTCTGAGTTTACCTTCGAATAAAGCGAGCTTAAGACGTCATCCTGAGAGTTTTCGTTTGAGAATAATAGAACACAATATGGTAAGTTTTACGGGTTTTGTTATCGCGAACAAATAAATCTATTGTTAAGTAATAGCACGTTTGATCCTGACCGATATAATGATAGAAAAAGGTAAAATGCACAAATAACTTACCGATGGACTCTTTGGTAATCCGACGCGCTGTCCACAAGTAGTAAGAAGATTAACCAAACATTCACGTACACGACCCTGTTTCGGAAAGAAATTAATAAATAATAAATAAGTTATAATCAAACAAATTCATATGGAAGTAAAACAAATGTACCCTCGGTGAACAATAATCAAAGTTGTTCAATTTTACTTCATTTATCCCCACGAATCTATTTTTTTCACGAGAGATGAAAAACTCGATGCCCGGGCGAAAAATAAATGTCCAGCGCGAAAATCAAAAACATATAACGTACCCGTTGGACATGACTGGATTAAACACAAATCATTTATAAACAACACTTACCTGTGACATCCATGGCCGTTTCCACCCACTGAGCGGTGCTGTATCTGCTGGCGAAAGACTTGCACTTCGACGAGGAGAGTTTGGAGTTCCGGCATAGGCACCGTGGTGAGGACCCCCCGCACCACCGACACAAGATATACCGTTTTTAGAGAATTGTGCAGAGACAAAACTGCTTTCTCCATCCGATTTAAGCAAAATTTTACGCCCGATCAAAGGTGTCTGTGAAACATCGAACGAGAATTCCATGGTACGACCGGCTAGCTCTTTTTTGCAGAACACTTCCGAGTCACTGTAGCTGCCGTGGATATTAGCATACGATGAGCTGCTCTCGCTGGTCTGCGGAACAACCTGCAAGCTGGAACTGCGTGTGACAACCAGTTTGAGAATCTTCAGCGCTTCCTTCCAGTTTGGGCTCTACATTTCAAGGAAAGAGAAAAAAGGTAAATTGAAATATTACAGTGTTAAGAATTCAGAGCTCTAATCGTACTTTCATTCAACTATAATGGGAAATAAAACGAGTGCGCTCGAAACTAATGGATCGGTATATAAAGCTAAGTAGATGAGCTATACTTACATCAAGATGCTTGGAAATTACTCTCAACAGATCTCCGGCTATCGGTTGCGCCTGTACTGATGACAGATCAATGTAGTGCAGCATACAATGGATTACGCTTAGCACCTGCAGCTGAATCTGGTTGGGTCCTTTTTCCATAACCTCAGTCAAGAACGCAAGCATGTGCAACCCCATGTGAGCGTACGTATCGTACAGATATTTCACTACACACTTCGTCCACTGGAACGATTCCTTGCTGAATGTTTTTCGGCTGTAAAGCGTCATCACCGTTCCAAGGTTCTCCAGTTTCAAACCCATTTCGGAGGAAACCTGCGCAATGTTTTCCGCACTTCGAATGCAGATTTCGTTTGCATCCTCATAGTGAAGCAACATGTAGGGAAGCAGTGCAATTACATTCATTGGGAAAGCACAACTTTGCGTCGGGTCACATACCGGAAGATTCAGTAGCGGTGCCAGCTGCGAAAGAACAGCGATTGATGGCTCGTAAGTCGTGGCGTGCGTACTGCCTTTCAAAAGTAAAGCGTGCATTCCCGGATAAGTAGACCACTTAAGTTGCTGTTGTAATTTCTCAACTTTGTCACGGGCATCCGGACGATCTAGCGGTAGACGATGGAGCACTCTAGTCAACAATCGAAGTGCTAGTAGAAACTCATGTTCATAGTCACTTTCCAACAGAGATACCGCAAGCCAGAATAACTGTGCTAGAATAGTCATTTTATCATCTTGGGTAGCTGTATCGCCGAGTAGTTTCAAACTTTGTGCGCTGCGTGATCTGGATAACGACGAAGCAACTTGAAATTTGGTTGCATTTCGGTCTAACTCCAAAGCATTCGTACGATTGCGAAGTTCCACCTGTTTGTCGATTGGCGAGTTTGCTGCTTTTCGAGAACAGTACGAGATTGAATAACTTGTACTTCTTGTATGTCCCCCCGAGCCCATATTGGTCATAGTTTGAGGTGATCCTGGGAGACCATCACTAGCTCTTTTATTGCCGTACACATTCGAAATAGCGCCATCTTTGTTGTTCAAATTCGGAGTGCTTTTGAATATATCCTTCATTACATCCAGTGGTCGAAAATCAGAATCCAAACTGTCGACGGCTGCCTCTAGGGTTAGTAGTAGCTCCGTAACGTAACCTTGCATATCCTCCCCCTGTTCGGCCACGGTTTCAATCAAACGTGATAGAATATCGCTCAGCATGCGCGAGTTGATCGGCACATTGAGCGAGCGGAACACCTGCAAACTACGTCCGGCATAGTGACGCGAGGAGCAACTGAGCCCCAACTGCAACGCCGTTTGTGCCCATCGTTCGGCAATTCTAGCATGAGAATAGCTGTCGGAGAACACCTTCACGATATGCCGGAGGAAGCACTGCAACTGTTCCGCCGACTTAATAGTCCACACCTTCGCGGTGATGTCCTCGTAGTTCCACAGCGGCTGTGCGCTGTCTTGGGATAGAAACCGAATGAGACTCTTGATTACGTGTGCTGTGGGCATCAAGGGTCCCGGTTGGGGAGGGGCATTTTCCTCGGTGACAATAGTTGGAACGGGTGTTTCCTCGTTCGGTTGATTTGAAGCCGGTGATAGTGTCGTCTGGGGAAGGTTGCTATTCAAACCGAATAGATAGCTATCGAACTCCTGGTCCAGCTCGGTGAAGTTGTGATCGATCACGGGCAGCGATGGTACGCTCAAGCCCAGACGAAGTTTGGAAGTGTCACTGTTGAGTAGAATCTTGGCAACGTTGAGATGATCACTGTGCTCTGCTAGAACGATCTGTTGAAAAGAAACGAAATACAAGTGGAAATCGTGAAACTATGCTGAAAAACATCACCAGCAATCATGAAACGGAAATATGAATGCGCTTCCAACAACGAAACATTTTCATCTCCGATTGAGTGTTATCAGAAATAATGAAGAAATAAACAATTCAATAAGACTGGGAAAAACTAATAAAAACTACGATTTTCGAAGATATTACTGATTTTATGGTTTGTCCATTTTAATTGTTGATTCCTTTGAAACAAAGTTCTATCAGACATACACAAACCTTATATTTTTCTTCGAACATTTTCAACATTGACATTGGGTGTCGTTGCAAACGTGTTCGGAAACTCAATATTAAGGGGCGAGTAGGGTCTAACACTTTTGAAAAATCATTTAATATTTTCTTTATATTTTCTTATAGTAAAACATTTCAAGAATATTCTGTGAAATTTTCTAGTCTATTGGAACGAAACACTGGAAGTTATGAACCTTTATCTATCTCATTCTGCGAAGAAAAAAGAGCTCGGCGCACGAGCCCAAGATTTCTACTTCAATTGACTTCAAAACTTGACAAAACATTCTTGAAACGTTTCATTATAATAAATTACAAAAGAAAAAATACAATTTTTTGAAAATGTTGGACCTTACTGGTAGTAATAAATTCTGTCCATTGATTTTATAGACAAAAAACTTTAAACGCGTTTTTCTCGAAAGCATGTTTTGAAAGTCCGTGTCCATTGTCATTCAAAAACTACTGAACCATTCTTTTTCAAATTTTGCACACATTTTCTTCAGATAAAAAACCAGACCCCAACGTTTTCCATTTAGTTGTTTGTTAATTTGGGGATGTTTAACAGCTACAAAATGTCGCATTTTTTCCTGAAAATATCGTAGTTTTCACTTTAAGCAACCAACAAAATTTAAAAAAAAAATGTTAAAAAACATAAAACAGAAACGTTGGGGTCTAGAAAAACTTCTACTCTAACTATGCTGCGTTCATTTGTTCACTTCTGATTAGTCTGCGCTGAGATACAGTGGACACCGCAAATCATGATTTTTAAGTGGCGGCATCAAAAATATCTCTTCACCGACTTATTTCTCAATATTTTTCCAAGAAAAAATTACAAAATGTTGTTCGGATGATGCTTTTTATCATGCAAATCATTGGAATAAATACAATCCCGAAATAAACTATTTCCAAACTAATATTCGAATGGTAAAATAATGATTCAATTATGTATAACAGCTTATTTTGCTGTTGTTCCACTATTGAGAGATACAAGAATTAGTGTAGGTTGAGGACCAACATGTTTCATAAATTCTCAGCAAGTACTACAAGTACAGCTGGTACTTTCTAAAGAAATTTAAAAAACTTCGGTGAATCATTTGGAAATTGCGAATAGCTGCCGCACCCACCATATTCACCGGATATGATCCCCAAATATTTCCAGAAAGGAAATTCTACTCCAACGACGATATCATCGCTGAAATAAGTGCTTATCCAAAAATAGAAAAAAATCGTTCTACAAAAAAATACTGAGATTTTCGAGAAACGCTGGATTGATTGTGTTGCTCTTGATGGAGACTATGTTGATGAATAAAGTTAAGCTTTGCCAAAGAAGTGTTTTTCTTAGTTAGTCCCGGGACTTTTTGATCCACATGTAAAGCTTTTTTAACTACTCGGAGGCTTAATGTGGTAATTACAGGGTGTCCCAAGAAAAAAATCGAATTTAAAAATGCAATAATAATAAAATGATTTCATAGATTTCAATGATTATTATATTTTTTTGAAAAATAATTTCGTTCAAATGACTTCCACGGCTGGCTTGGCAGTAGCCAATTCGATCCACCCAATTTTCGAGTACATTTTCAGCTGTCATCGAAAGCAACTTGAATTTTGTGCTTGAGGTCTTTGGTTGTTACTGGATGGTTGGCGTAACATTTATAATTAACCACTTCCCAAAAATAATAATCCAGTGACTTCAAATCGCAGCTTCTCGGAGGCCAATTCACATCACCATTTCTGCTGATTATTCGATTTTCGAAGATTTTTCGCAGAACATCGATTGTTTCGTTGGATGTGTGGCACGTAGCGCCGTCTTGTGGAAACCAAACATTTTTCATAAATAAATTTCATGAATAAACCTTTTAAATAAATGTATAATCATTAAAATCTATTGAACCGGTTTTTATTATTGCATTTTTAAATTCGAAGTATTTCGTGAGACATCCTTTATTTACTATTTTTGTCTCATCGAGATAATGTTTTTATTCGAAACAAAACTAACTGTGCTGCGAGTGTTTGAAACCTGGTCATTTTTTATTAAGTTATTCTTCAAATTCCTAATTTTCACCCCTATATAGAAAGAAAAAAAATTCACATAAAAACTTTTAACTTTTTTTTATTCAGCAGAACATCCGAAAAATCATTCCTTTCTGTTATAATATTCATTCGACTAGTTATAGTGTCCTACTACGAGGCTTCTTCAGTGCCAGAATCATACTAAATAAACATCAAATTAAAATTAGCATAATTTGTGTGGAGTGGCTGTCAGTTATTATTTATTTATTTATGTATTCATTTTGTTGATAGATATAGAAGGCTTTGCCTTTTCAATTGTCACTTAAAAAACGCATGCAATAATTTGTATTTAAAAACTTGTTTTGTCATTTCTAATGTTGCTGGCATCGGATTATTAAAATAACTTAAACAGCCATGCTAGAACTCTGTTTCCTATGAAATACATTTCAATTCTGGATCATCCGTGATTTGTTATGCGTTGTTATTTTCAAATTTTCAGTTCCGTTGCTTAGAAAAAAGAATTAGTTTAACGAAGGGGAAATTAGATAACTTTATACCGTATATAGCTTAATGCAGAAAAAAAACTTGATCTCACAGGATAGAAGTGGGCAGAACGACATCCAACTAAGTTTTCCTGCAAGTGGCGTGCACCGGAGAGACGATTTAAATTATACACATAACGAACAATCGTTAAGAGTAACTTCCAGTTTCGACATCATATGAAAGTTTTACTTTTATGCACGACCCAGCTAGCTCAATTAAAAATTTGTTTTCTAAGGGTCGGATTCCGACCTTTGGGAGGGCACATTCACCACGACACTTACTCCTTGGATTTTTTGGCTTGACAAAGAAAGATCCACTAGGGAACCTGGATCTTGTTTGTAAAGTAAAATCAAATATAGATTTAACAAAATTTATTAAATTATAACCCCTGAATCGTGGTGACGCTAATCGTCGTTCGGTCGTTTCGGGGCTCTTTGATGGTCGTCGTGTAAGATGGTAGTTGCATTCCGGACATAAGGTAACTTTACCTCGGTAAAAATTAGCTCTACCAAACCTATAGAGAGAGTGATAGATATTAGATATATCTCTAATAGATATTATTATGAATGAAAACTTGTACATACTAACCTTTAAAAATAAGACCGATAAAATCTAATATAAAGTTATATTTAAAGTAGGAGTAAGTTGCCATTCAACTTGCAGACATGAGAATATTATCATAAAAGTTGCAGAAATACAACATTATGTACGCCATGAAAACAAAAATCATTCAGATAATTTGCATTCGGTTTTCATCCCGAGGAAAAAAATGAGCAGATCCGACATCACTTTTTAAAGATATTAAACAAAAAGTTAAGTTCATCATAGTTACTCTCATAGTTATATATCACCGCTTGAGCAACTTGTTTTGCAACTACAGCACATGAGCTTACCAAAATAATACCTACAGTCCGTATCACAAAAGTCAGGCCTGCTAAGATGAATGACTATACTGTAAATATTGTTGTTTGATTCAACTAGAAGATTCAAACTGATGAAAAAAAAACAAAACGTAGAGCATTTCTTTCCGAATTATTATCATGCTAATGTTTTCTGTTATTTAGATAATATAAGTCATTACGTCGGGTGAACCATATTCTATTCAACTCATTGTTACCATCGATGCCATATTGGAAAATATTCAAGAAAAATTCATTTCGAGATTTTACAGATTCAATTACACATTAGTTTGATCAAAATCGTCTAAAAATTTGAGGAATTTTTGAATACACGTACTTTAAACACCATTTCGATGATTCTCATTAAAAATAATAGACTGTTTTTTTCACAGAAATTGGTGTACAATCATAAAAACACGTTAATTCAAAAGCGCTTGAAAATTTCGGGCGTACGAATGCATGTTTCACCACAAAAATGCAGTTCGTTGTCGATTCTTCATTTACAAAAACACAAAAGATCAATTGTAGAATATGTAGCATTATCATTTTTCTTGTGCAGATTATTTTAAAAGATCCATGTTTGTGTTGCAGTTGTATTGAAAATCAAATGTGAAACTTATTCATTTATAAACGTCATTCCATTTCTTGTTTACACTACGTAGTAGTTCTCACGAGTTTCACAATTGTATTTTCGCTGATTTTATTACTGGCTTTGTAATGGGATCGACGCATGAGTTTTTGTATCAGTTACACAAACGTTGTGAATAGATATTCGTAATAACGGAAGAACTTGAAGATATGCTGCACAACACAGAAAAATTACGCTTTTTCCAGAACACAATAGTTACTAGAATAATAATATAAACTAACTTGATAAATTGCACAATCAGTGGAAAAATACAGGACAGTAATTTAACATGCTACTTAGGCAGTATGGCAAACCATCTATCCGATTTAATTTTTTTTTAATGACGTACAGTCTGTTACATAAGAGCGGGGTGTGAAAATGAAAAGACTCAAAAAGAAAATACTTTTGAACATTGTTTTATAAGATCAAAAACTTGCATGCAAATACATTAATAGCAAGTCCAACCCCCTTCAGCGTTAATAATGGCTTGACACCTTCGAGGCATACTTTGAGCGAGATTTTGCGCGTATTCTTCTGAAAAAGACCACCAAAATTGTGAATTCGACGTACTCTAAAACATATGACCCTGTAAAAAGGTGCTTTTTCCATAATATCCGAAAGAAAGGTTTGAAAACTACGAATTAAAAAAAAGTATTTCAAACTGGTTATTGAGATCAACACATTAATACGATTAATGCCTTATCAAAAACACAGACGTAAAAGCTAGAAGATTTTTGCAAATTTCAAAACCTTCACAATTTGTTTTTAGTCTTGTTAAGACAAAGGTCCGTCTTGAACCTTTTTTCAAATTTCTATTAGCATCTAACGAGAAGAACGACAAAAAATCAGTGTCTGGCGGCAGAAGCAGAACGTAAATTAGACTGGTCATGCGATCTCTGCAGAAAGGATGCCGTAGGAGTTATACAGTGAATATCGGTTTCTTTTCTTGCAATTTGGCTCATTCTTCGTGTATTTCGCATTCAGGGTAATTCAGTTGATAGAACGATTTCCCTGAATAGAAAAAAATACGAGTTCGAACTCCGATTCTGCGAGTAATTTTTTTGCAAATTTTCATTTCTGCTGTTTTGTTTGTCGGTCTTTATCCAAACTTTTGTTCTGATATTCTCGTTTGTTAGATAATAAAAGCCATTTTTATAGAAAAATGCTTTTTTCTTAACACTGGAATATGATTCTACAGATCAAATGCAATACTTGTGCGGATAGCTCGCCTTCCTCGTCTGCGACGAACGGTTAAACTCAAGGGCTAAAGTTGAAGGTTGAAGGCTTGACAAGTGAATTTTCGAAAAATGATTTATTTTACGAACAATCAGCTGAAAATTCAACTAAATGAACATTAATTCGAAGCTCATCTTTAAGCTATAAGTTTGCATTATAAATTCCACGTCGATGCACATAAACAACCATTAGTAAAAAACATCGAGACTGGAGATCAATATGTTGTTCCATTTCATATCATTTTGACCGTACATTCTCAATAGTAGATGATTGTGAAAAAGATTGGAATATGTTTATAGACAATTTTTTTAGGATGTGTTTATATACAATTTCTCGGAACATCGTGTCCTTTGCTATATCAAGCATACGTCTCCACATAACTCGGTCCATGGCTGCTCGTCGCCAGCCACTCAAGGCACGGATGCTTCTGAGATCACCCTCCACTTGATCGATCCACCTTGCTCGCTGCGTTCCTCTTCTTCTTGTACCAGTCGGATTAGATTCAAGAACCATTTTCACTAGGCTGTCGTCCGACATCCTTATGACATGCCCAGCTCACCGTAGATGTCCGATTTTAGCTGTCCGTACGATAGGTGGTTCTCGTAGCAGCTGTTGCAATTCGTGATTCCTACGCCGTCTCCACGTTCCGTCTTCCATCTGCACTCCGCCATAGATGGTCCTCAGTACCTTTCTTTCAAAAACACTGAGGGCGCGTTGGTCCTCTGCCAGCATAGTCCAGGTCTCGTGGCCATAGAGAACAACCAGTCTAATGAGCGTTTTGTAGATGGTCAATTTCGTGCGGTGGCGTACTTTTCTCGATCGAAGGGTTTTTCTGAGTCCAAAGTACGCACGATTCCCTGCCAAAATACGTCTATGAATTTCTCTGCTGCTGTCATTATCGGCGGTCACCAGTGAGCCCAAATACACGAACGTTAACCACCTCGATATTGTCACCGTCTACCAATATTCGTGGTGGGAGGCGTAGTGTTTCTTCTATAAAGCCTCTTCCTCTCATGTATTTTGTTTTCGACGCATTTATGGCCAGTCCGATACGCCTAGCTTCAGCTTCCAGTCCGATGTAGGTTTCCATCATCTTCTCAAGGTTACGTGTCACAATATTAATATCGTCAGCGAAGCCAAAAAGTTGTACGGACTTTCGGAAGATCGGTCCACTCATGTCGATCCTCGCTCTTCGAATCACACCTTCCAGGGCAATTTTGATCAAGATACAATAAAGTCCATCACCTTGACGTAGCCCTCTCCGAGATTCGAAGGGACTCGAGAGCGTCCCAGATACTCGGACGTAGCACATCACTCTATCCATCGTTGCTTTGACCAATCGAATCAGTTTATCCGGGAAACCGTATTCGTGCATTATCTGCCATAGCTGTTCTCGATCGATTGTGTCGTATGCCGCTTTGAAGTCAATGAATAGGTGATGCGTGGGTACGTTGTATTCACGACACTTCTGGAGTACGTGTCTTATCGCGAATATGTGATCCGTAGTGGTGCGGGCTCCAGTAAATCCCGCTTGGTACGGCCCTACGAATTCCTTAGCTATTGGTGATAGACAACGGCAAAGGATTTGGGAGAGTACCTTGTAGGCGGCGTTCAGCAATGTGATTGCGCGGTAATTGCAACAGTCTGTGATCGCCCTTTTTGTAGACGGGACATACCACCCCATTCATCCATCTCCTCCTCCCAAATCCTAGAAATCATCCAGTGCAGCGCTCTAGCCAGTGCCTCTCCTCCATGTTTGAGCAGCTCGCCTGGCAACTGGTCATTGCCCGCGGCTTTGTTGCTCCTCAGCTTGCCGATCTCCTCACTTACATCCGACAGATCAGGGGCTGGGAATCTGTCGTCGGCTGAGCGTGCACCCAGATTGATTCCTGTACCGTTCTCTGTATCTTGTGCTTCGCCATTCAGATGCTCGTCATAATACTGCTTCCACCTGTCGATCACCTCACGTTCGTTCGTGAGAAGGTTAACACTGGTATCTCTGCACATTTCGGCCTGTGGCGCGTAGCCTACGTGAGCGGTTCACCTTCTCATAGAACTTCCGTGTGTCATTTGCGCGGTACAGCTGTTCCATCGCTTCGCGATCTTGGTCTTCCTGGTGGCGCTTTTTCCTCCGAAAAACCGTGTTCTGTCTGTACCGCGCCTGTCTGTATCGTTCCTCATTCGCTCTCGTGCGGTGTTGCAGCATCCTCGCCCTTGCTGCATTCTTCTCTTCGACCAACTGCTGACATTCGCCGTCAAACCAGTCATTTCCTCGATTCGATATAATCGTACCAAGAACGGTTGCAGCAGTGCTACTCACGGCGGACCTTATGTTCCTCCAGCCGTCTTCAAGAGTCGCCGCGCCAAGCTGCTCTTTCGTTGGTAGCACTAGCTCCAGTTGTTGCGCGTATTCCTCTGCAGTACGAATGCTACGTAGCTGCTCGAGGTTGAGTCCCGGCGATCCTGTGCGACGAGTATTGTGCACCGTCGATAGTTTTGAGCGCATACAAACCGCGACAAGGTAGTGGTCAGAATCAATATTGGCACTGCGGTAGGTGCGGACATTGATGACGTCGGAGAAGAATCGCCCGTCGATGAGAACGTGGTCGATTTGATTTTCCGTATGTTGATCAGGTGGAAGAAGGTGCTTCGAACTACCATTCCTCGGGAGGCTGCAAAGTTTACGCATCGTTGAACGTTGTCCTTTGTTACCGCGTGCAGGCTCTCCAGCCCGATCACGGGTCTATACATTGCCTCCCGGCCTACCTGAGCATTCATGTCGCCGATGACGATTTTTACATCCCGCCGTGGGCAGCTGTCGTAGGTTTGTTCCGTAGCGCGTAGAATGCTTCCTTCTCGTCATCGGGTCTCGTCTCATGTGGGGAGTGCACGTTGATGATGCTGTAATTGAAGAAACGGTCCTGGATCTTCAATACGCACATTCTATCACTGATTGGCTGCCACCCAATCACGCGCTGGCGCATCTAGCCCAACACTACAAATCCCGTTATTAGAACGTTGGTTGTGCCGCAGCTCTGGTAGAAGGTAGCCGCTCGATGCCCACTTTTCCACACCTTCTGTCCCGTTCAACAAAGTTCCTGCAGTGCTACGACATCGAAGCCGCGGATTTAAAGCTCATCATGCAGCATTCGGTCGTATCCTGGGAAGCCAAGCGATTTGCAGTTCCATGTGCCAAGCTTCCAATCGTAATCCTTATTTCGTCGCGTAGGTCTTTGCCGATTATTCCGAGTCGTATTTATATCCTGATTATTCGTAACAAGAGTTTTCCGGGCGGCTTGTTAGGCTTGCACCAACCTCCTGTCTCGCCGGAGGGCCATCGTGTCAGCACTGTTTAGAGTCCCACACTGACACAAGGACGGTAATCAGCCGCTCCTAACATGGAGAACAGACGCTGTTTCGAGCCGCCCCAACATGGGGAACAGACGCTCGGGTAGGCTCGCTCTCTGTAAAGAGAAGGCAAGCTCCCCCTTCCCAGTCAGCATACGACCAAAGTCCCACCGGGGTTGGCTACCCGATCTTTCCTATGGTTACTCGTACACCAGCCGTCACCGCTGGGAGGTAGGGATAGGAGTTACTGGACAAGAGGCTAGGAACCACATTGGGGCCTGAATTGCGCATTGTCCAGTCGTTTACCAACCAACATCTAATTTTGCCATTTCCCATCTCATTTCCGACAATTTTTCGGAACATCTCATATTCTATTTCGTAATATGAAGGTATATTTTAATTACACACAACTAGAAAATATCGTGTTAATTTAGGTCTTCTGAGACCGACATATATGAGTGTCAAAAATGACTCATTTTTACAATAGATATAACACCTTATTGCCAAAACGATACCCAACGCATTGGAGCGGTTCAACGAAAATTTGTCCGATTCACTCTCCGACGTCTTCCATGGATATAAACATACCGAGTTACTAAGACCGCTGCAAAATTATTAGTCCCGATTTATTATCTGTTATTCTGCATCAAGCTATTGCAATTGTTAAAATTGGACATTCGACATCGTAATCTTCGACTATATATTTTTCTTCGGATTCCCTATGCCAGAACTAATTATGGATATAATGAGCCCATTGCTAGCATGTGCCGCATTTTTAAAGAATGTGTCAATTCTTTCGACTTTCATTTATCACGTAATGTCATCAAGAAATCGTTCCTCATTTTATTGTGTCATTAGTTTTAGATACTATAGAAGTATTAGATTTAAGAGGGGCTGGGGTCCACTAGGAGATTGATAGTACCTATTAGCTCTCTCCGGACTGTACCAGCCTAGATGCCGTGTGGAATCCGGCGGAAAAAAATGAACCAAGAATAGATCCACTGGGTTCCTGCTTCCATGTCGTAAAAGGCGACAATTGCAGGAGTTTCTTTTTCCTTTCAGTTATCAGATATTTTCAATGTTTTACTTCTGATTACTCTATTTTACTAAATCATCTCTTTATTCAACGTATCAATTTCTGTCTAGCTTCGTAGAAAAGTTTTATTAGGAATGATTTCTTCTTCCATGTTATTGATTGTCTTTCAGGATTATAAAATGAATGATAAAAATCAACCATTGCGCAAATCCGTTTATATTACAAAGTTAATAACAGAGATGACATGTATCGGTATATTGAATACATAGTAAAAAACACTTGATATCAATATTTCAAACAGTAAATTAATATTTTTCTCGGTAGCCGGCTGCCCACATCAACTAATATAACCAATTAATAATTTTAATAAATAATTAAAATAATAAAGCGGAAATAATAAAGAATCAAGACGCGTGTGAAATCTGTTGACCTTTTTTTGGTGATTTAAAATGATTTTATAATAACTGTTTAGAATATTTCAATGCAATGAATCAACTTTTTTGTCTAAATCCTATTCGCTCGTTTATTTTGTATCACGTAGTTTCATTTATAAAAACGTGCTTAATCCACATAGCAGTGAGATGATACCTTTTTTTTATCAATCCGAATGTGTTTTTTTTGCATGACTAAAAAAACGCGAAAGCTAGATGCATAAACGAGTGACTACATACTCGACAGCCGGCTGTCCGGAGTTTTGCCAATTTCGGAGATTGACTGTTTCGTGCATTATATTGCCAGCACAAAGTAACACATAAAACGATAATACTTTAAAACATTCTTGGTAGCCGGCTACCCAGAGCAATAAACACATGATAACATTATTAAAACATTTACTAACAAAGTATCCTCTCCTGTGATGCATGTGGGAATGCAGAGGATTCCTCGGTTCTTAGTAGCAACATGCATCGAACTAACAATCCTTTCCCTCCCAAGTAGATCTGCATTCGGACGTGGCCGGCGTCGGTATTGATCAGCATGCATGGTTCAATACAGTTTGCACAGTGTGAAACAATGTGTTATTCCCAAACATGTTACTTCAAAAAATCATTTTGCAATCTCAATTGGTCCAGATCAATAACGGAGTAGCAACACACGGGCGGTCTCTAATGCTAATGCTAATGCTATAGAAGTATTAGATTTAAGGAAAATGTATCATTTGGATGATTGTAATCTGTTGATGCAAACGACGGGGAGGTTTTATGCCTGCTGGAGAGCAAGTTTGACAAAAATTAACTTTAGTGGACTTCACCCAACACCAAACAAAAGAATACAAGAACACATATTTCATGCATTCTGGTATATTTTCAAGGAGCTGAAATATGTGAATTTACACGTCTTATTTAATGGTGGGGTGCGTTCTGTGCCCAAATCCAATGTAACTAGATTAGCGTTCATTTTAAAACTAATTACCCGTACTTTATTCAGTTATTTTGCTTACAATTAAATAATAATTTCACACCACAGGTAATATTCCATTCTCAACAATCAACAAGATTTGGGTTGCTACATAATTTTGGTAACAAGACAGTTATGAATGAACTAAAAAATTAATAGAGTTCAAACACCAAACACCTGTTCAACACCAATAAATATTGATGCAAAAAATATATGCGGAGAGATTACAAGAAGCTACTCTTAGACAAATTAAGTACAATTTTTATTAAAAAAAAACCAGACTGATTTTGAAAATAACAACTATTTTAAATTTCCGGATTATGGACTAAACTAATGGATTTTTAGTTGAAACACCCCAAACAAAAATCAACAATTGCGATATTGCAAATATACGATGGATGGGTTGTGTTGTTTTAAAATACCAAAAGTTTAATTTCGTATCAAAAGGCCGATTATTTCTACCGTTTCGTATTGTGTCACCATTTCCATTGTGTCACCAGCTCGACTATGTATGGCAGAAAACAATTCAAACGGATGGAGTTTGTTTCTGAATCGTTTGGATAGGCATTCATATTCGAAATACACAAACAACAATTTACTTACCAGTAAATTGAGCAGCAGCTTTTTACAATGGTCCCGTACTATCGGTCTGGTGTGGTCCAACCCGAGGAACAGTATGTGAAGCATGAGTGGCACATGTAAGGTCCAATCCAATCCTGGGATGCCATCCACAACGATATCGGTCAGTAGCATAACGGCCACGTTGCAACGATGAAATCCGCTGATCGGACTCGTAGCATCGGGTAAAAACTCGGTTAGTGGGGCGAAATAACCACCGTACTCCGGCATCGGCAATGGGTGAGGGGCCGTCGGTTGCTCGTTATTACGCAGTTGGGGAAAGTTTTCCTCCTGGTTCATTTCGGTTTCGTTCATCAGCATCATGTCATCGTGACGAGGCAACACGCACGGACCGGAAGCCGTGCGGATTTTATCACTGCCCCGCGGGGGCCGATAACTATTTGCAAAGGCACGGAGGGCGCTATCCGATTTGCATGTACTGAAACAAAACAAAAAATCAATGAGTTCGAGCTATCCGATTTGTTTTTCTTTGATTCGCACTTCACGTAGTGAAGTTATAATAGTTTGTAATTAAATAGATATAAAAAGTACTCTCAAAACATGGATCACACACGATTTCACTTGTGGAAAAGTTACATATTGAGCAAGAGCATCATACGATTGAAAATGTCAAAACATGATCATTAACATAACAATTTCATAAGCTATTCAAGAAATCTGCATAAGCTTGTTTAGGGAACCAAAAAAAACCGACCACTGTTTAATAGTCGCAGGATGAAATAGAATGGTTGAAGGAAAAAATCAATATGCCATCCTTTAGGTTCATACATAATCAGATTCCGCTGTCGCCTTTGACCCGTTTCCGGCTTTTTCGGTGAACAAATTGAAATCGACATCAATCTAGTTCAGTGAACCGTGAAAACCACAAGTTAGTTGGAAACGCCCAGGGTAATGTTTCAATTGATATAATAGGTTAACAAGAATTTAAATAATTAGTTTAATTATTCAAAGCAGACAATTCTGGACAAAAATGAATAAATCAAACAATCAGTTATTAACATACGAGGAATGTTCCATAAGTCTAGGGATAAATGATTAAAATTAAAGGGTTGTTTTAAAAAAATGACTATTATTTTTCCAAAGTAACGTTTGCATTAAGAAAAGGGCATTTTTCGAATGGTGATAGAAAAAAGCTAAGACAGATTGCTTTTGATTTATTTTAAATCAATGAAAATGGTAAATCAATTAAGCTCAATTACTCGTTAACATACATGTTGAACCGATGAAGCTAGTAATAAGCACTCCGAAGTACGTATCTGTATTGTGACATACATAGTGAATGTGTGTAGTAACGAGATATATAGTGGAATTCAAAGGCTATTCTTGTGAAGTTATCACACAAATACGTATTTAGTCAATATAAACTAAAATTTTCATCTTTCAAATCGAAACTCCTAAATTTCATGTCTAGTTCACTACTACACTACTGAGTGTAGCGAAATCTATTTGGTTTATTTCAGTTTACTGGATTCTGGTCGCTACACTACTGAGTGCGGGAAGATTACTTGCGATATCTCAGACAGAGAGATACGCATCCCGCTCAAAACAGCTGGTCGATCTCTTCGCTACTTTGAATTTTGCTTCGATACAGTCTTTTTGATTATCGACAAACGTTGTCCGAACATTTTTATTAAGATCTAGACCGATGATTGGTCCACATTCAGCAGTTCCGCAAACGTGCGAATATTTCGGAATATCTATACACGAGCAAAATTTTTCCTCGTCACGACTCTCGCTTCGATGTCAACTCTTAACAATAAATATGAAATATATGAAGGATATCCAGGTTTTTCAAGCAGATTATGCACGGGTTTCCGGATAAACTGACGTGATTAGTTGAAGCAACGATGGGTAGAGTGATGTGTTGCGTCCGAGTATCTTGGACGCTCTCGAGTCCCTTCGAGTCTCGGATATTCAACATTTCTTTGGAAGGTGTGATTCGAAAAGCGAGGATCGACAGGAGTGGTACGATCTTCCGAAAGTCCGTAAAGCTTTTTAACTTCGCTGACGACGTTGATATTGTGACACGTATTTTTTTGAAAATGATGGAAACATACATCGGATTGAAAGCTCAAGCTAGACGTATCGGACTGGCAATAAATGTGTCGAAAACAGAATACATGAGAGAAAGTGGCTCTAAAGAAGAAACATCAAGCTGCCCATCACGAATATTGATAGACGGAGACGATATCCAGGTTGTTGACAAGTTCGTGTATTTTGGCTCACTGCTAACCGCCGATAATGATACCAGCAGAGAAAATCAAAAGCGTATTTTGGCAGGAAATCGTGCGGAATTTGGAATCCAAAAAACACTTCGATCGAATTAACGCATTAATCGCACGAAATTAACCATTTACAAAACGCCACGGCCACGAAACCTCAGGATCAACGCGCCTTTAGTGTACTACTACAAGACGTTTGCTAGATACAGTAAAAAACACCACAGAACTAGGCTGATAGGCAAGGTTAGTAAGTAAGTTTTTTAAGCATGATGAACAAAAATGTTTAAGTTGATCAATTAACAATCTTGTAGAAAGAATTGTAATCCACCAAGTTGTCCATAGACCAGATTATTTCAAGCGAATTATCAAATACGACAAATCAGTGCTACCTGTTCCGTAGAACAAGAACGCAGAGCACGTGGGAATTCCGAAATTCTTTAGCAAATCAAACCACCGTTTTAGTGTAGTTCAGTTTTAGCTTTAAGCTGTAATTTATTTTTAATTTAGATTAAGTTTTAGTAATAATTGTAATTTTACACACACAAATCGGTATCCCGCACCTAGTGTAAACTTCTAGCTGTATGCATACTTATTAAATAAGTTTCAATTACTTACAATAATCTTTCTTCGTAGATTTAATCTACCAATAAGTTTTAACTAGGTTCTAAGTTTAAGCAAAATTTTAAAGATTGTAACTTTTAATTACTTTCAATATTAGGTTTAGGTTTTAATTCCTCACAGAGATAGCTTTTAATACTCGTGTTCGGTTTTAGATTAAACAATTTCTGACAGTTCTTTCCGCTACACGCTTAATAACTTCCCGCCACTCGCTTCGTTAATTGTTTCATCGACAACAGTGCTGCCAGTTTCAACACTACCTAACTGGAAACAGTTCGTTGGAGAAGCCACAAATTTTTCTGTGACGTACCAAATAATAGGCTGTATTTTGGTGAATGTCAAATGTCCAAAAAAATCGAAAACTATGGAACTGAAATAAATTCTACCTTGATAAACGCTTTTTCTTTCAATCCAGTAAACCGAGCCAGATTTCAACCAGCATTTTTAAGTTTTAAGCATTTATTCAGTTTCAGACATCGTGATGATTATTCCACAAAGACGTAAGCTTGAGTTCTACTTTGAACTGCCAGATGGAAAAGGTTGCGATTAAGGCCACATGGATGAGAATAAAATATAAACCAAATCGGCCATTTAAAGATTACACGAACAATGTTATCCAATTTGATGGAACAGTTTTACAAATAAGAAAAAAATTAACGATTTGTGTTCTGCTTCTGTGATCAAGGGTGGCAAAAACTCGCTCATAAGATTCGATTTTTTCTATTAATCAGCTCACCTCATGATTTACGATGCAATCCGTAAAATGATGGTAAAGATGAAACTCATCGCTGATCTGAACACACACTCACCTATACAGAGCACCGCTGAATCAAATTATGATGGTATTGATGGTTCTCAGTTTTGATTTCTTACCATTTAACTCTCATTCCTAGTTTTAAAAAGTGAGTACTGAGTTTGGCATCACCGTACCGAGCTACAGCGGTGAGTGTATGTTTAAACAACAGAGCTGCCAGCACAACCCAGATTTTCGGTTTTGTTTTTGCTGGTACTCAAAACGAGCACGTGCATTAATGTACGAAAACAAAAGTCGAATCGTAGCGTGATGTTCCGTAGCGATTGAATTTCATGTCTCGAGCTAAACACAACTGGCTACTAAAACCGAATGCGTTTACCAGCATACGAAAACATGTCTTGAGAATTGGATATAAATGTCATCGATTCGAACGTTGGCCGCCCATGGCAACTCTGGTGGATGGGGAACACAAGCGAGACAGTGTCACAAGAATCTGATTCAATGTGTTGATGTACAAACACATCAAATCACAACTCAAAAATCGTCTCTCAGTGGGTTCTAATATTTGATGTACACTCAGCACTCATCTGCTGATTGCTTGACACTACGATGTTGAGACGATGTTTTCTCTACACAAATGGTTACTCAGTTACTCAACTCGCTCAGCGATGCTTCTGAAACCGATTTGCAGGTGAGCTGAACTCGGTGATGATGAAGTACGGATTTGATTATTGCCAGCCCTGTCTGTGATATAGGTTTTATATCGACAATTTACCTGCCGGAGTACCCCCTGGTTTCAACAAAACCTACGCAACCGCTCTCACATCTCCTGTTTGACAGATCTTTAGCGAACTTCGTTTTGCTTAATGCGTTGAAAGCTATCAATCACTATCAATCCATTTGAAGCGTTATTTGCTGATCTAAAGTGATCTAAAAATAGTTCACAATGCTTTATATGAGTCCGAGCGTCATGTGGGGATCGCAGAAGAACATGGTTTTGTGTGACCTCACTACAATAAATCTGATATACTGCATTTTAATTTAATAGATAAAATGGAACATATAAGACGTTGTACCGGAATACCATCTTTTTTTTTAAATTTCACCAGGTATCTGCCAAGGAAGCCATTTGGATACACTGCTTCTTGTTTTGTTTATCAACGACCTCTGCAGTGCCACAAAATCTCCTATGCTTTTGTAGGTGGATGATCTAAAATTCTTTCGCTGCATTGAATCCATATCCCACTGCTAAGCACTTTAATCCAACATCGATACACTTGTTGACTGGTTTCAAATCAACAGAATGGAAGTAAACGTACGCAAATGCAACGTACTCAAATTTTCACCACACGTTGCTCTGACCAATGCCAAAACCTTTTTGATGCTGGGTTTCATTCATCGGAATACTCTGACTTTCGAATATGTGTTCTGTCTAAAAATATCGTATTGTTCAGACGTTCGCAGTATCATAGAATATGCCGATCCACTCAAGGCAGCTTATCACAGCGTACATATCGAAAGCTTTCAAAAAAGTTTCATACGTTATGCTCTACGTCAGTTAGCTTGTTATCGATACCGTTCATTTCCCCTCTCTTGAGGATCGCTGTCGACTTATTCATTTGTCAACATTGGAAAACAGAAGAAAATCTCTTGCAGCGTTTTTTAATCTTAGAAATTGTTTGTAATACAACCGACTGAGCAGAACTGTTAGGAAAACTGCAACCCGTTGAGACGGACCCGGTGTGTGGAACTGTTTGGACTACCCATTCCATTATTTTGTAGAGTAACTTATTGATCTCGAGGAACATTGATCCAAAAAAGCACGTTGTGTTTCACAATACAATTGTTACACCAGCATCAATCGACTCCTGCCAAATGTCTAAACCATTAGACGTCTACGAGTCAAACATCATTGCACTAACAGGATGTTTAGTTTGGAACTTGAATTCTGCTTCGCACGGGAAATCTCTTTTTCGGTGAAACAAATCGATTTGAGCAGGACCAATGCTAAAAAGTTTATTCTCGAAAAACAGTTTCATCGTTTACCATTTTGCTTCTAGCATCAAAAGTAATCTATTCGAACAAATCACTCTTTCTGTAATCAAGTAACATTTCATTCTCGCTGTAGACGATGCATGCAGAATATTTTTTGTTTATATGCTTCCCCTAGCAAGCTTCCCCTTGGACCGTATGGGCTACGAGAAATTATTGTCAACCGTTTTGTGGATTCGACCTGCGACATGCACTGTTTCACTTCCACTATCTACATAGCATCACATTTAGTGTGTTTGACCTAATTTGATCAACTGTTATCAAATGACAACTTTGGCAAAAAAAATTCACCCTTTTACTTTTATCGCACAGTGTATGTATGTGTGTATGTTTACATATGTGTAAGTATGTATGTGTATTAGAATATATGACAAAACTGAGTGCATTATTTTCTCGAAAATTCCATTCCTGAATCGACTTTGAAAATCATGTACACCTAGGAAAAATCGTGTAAATTTACGTCTTCTGAGACTGACTTATTCGAGCGTCCAAAGTGACTCAATTTTAAAGTTAATAGAACACATGTTCAATGTATTCTGATTCTGTTCTTATGAATTGCATTATTTCATTTTTTTTGCAAATAAATTCGAAGCTGAATTCAGGTTCGGGAATGACGCTTTGATAAGAGTTGTTAAAATTAAAAATGACCTTTTGAGGCATGACACAGGATAAATAGATAAATAAAATGTTATTCAAATGGTATTCTAAGGTATCTGTGATATTGAATCTTACAGCAGTCATCATGTTCAGTTCTTTTCTAGGAAGAAACGGACATGATTCACCTTACTCGGTTATACTATTGTTTTCCATCGTTATTCATTATCTTTAGAGTGGTACTGACTGCATACCAGTTGCATACAGCCAAAGACATCATATTAACAAGATATCCAGCTCTCACATTTCTCGAACAAATCTTTGGCAACATCCTTTTTTGCGACCATGGCGCCCTCAAGCGAGTCCGCATCGAATCACGTACATAGAAGTAGGGGAGAGAAATGTCAAATTCGTACGCGCCAAAATACACTGCGCACCCATACAATTGAAATGACATGTTGAATGAGACGCCGTGCGATGGCGTTGCTGAACTGAAGATTGAGATCGCTCCAAGCTGACAGGGTCTGATACAGCTCTGACAAATTATGATGCTGACGGGTTTTGAAGCATCACCTTCACAACAGCATCAAAGAAAGCATAAGATTTAAGTGAAAGGTCTCATGATCCCATCCCATCATTGCTATTGAATATTATACCGATCCGACTTCCGGAATTACAGGGTGATATGCACCAACAAAACAACAATTGTAACTCACTTCCCTCAGAGATGACTGAACAAATTTTCACAAACTTAGATTCAAACGAAAGGTCTTATGATCCCATAGCCTGCTATTGAAGTTTATCTTTATCCAACTTCCGATTCCGGAATTACAAGGTAATATAATATATTGTAATAAATATTACAAGACTAGTGCTACGATTCTACTGATACTACGAATCCTTCCACGTCGGGGCTCGAACATACGACAACTGGTTTGTAAGATCAGCGCCCTATGCATTGAACCGCCAACCTAGTGGTGTAATACCTTTCCTATATTTTTTATTTTTATAAGTGTTACTTGAATAAATGTTACTTGAGTAAGTGTTACTTGAATAAGAACAAGATAGTTTATTTGAGCATAAACTAATAAAACCTCCGTGATCGCATTCTCCAAATCGAAAATCACTTCATTTTCTCAGAAGCGGCTGCCCAGATTTTCACAAACTTAGACACAAAGGTATTATGGTCACATGAGCTGATGTCAAATTTGTCCAAATCCGGTTTCATGTTCCGGAATAACAGGGTGCAGTGCGCTTCAAATTCTAAATCGTAGTTTAAAGCGACAATATAAAATCGAAAGAATTATTCTAAACTCTGTTTACAAATTGAACAGGTTTAAAAATACTTTAAATTTCGTCTTCGACTCGTCTGTACATAACAGTTTATGTTGAACGGTTAGATAACCCAGCAGTTCTTAGCCATTTATGTAGCAGTTTTTTTACTCCACACTCCAAATAAAGGAACGAAGAGCCCGTTTACATGAGCAGTTCACTTTAAGTTATTACAATGTAAAGCTAACGACACTGTCAATATGTTGGATTAATTTTTTTCGATTGTTGCCAACATTACGGATGAGAAGTCGTCACTCTGTTTACAAGCACTCTACTACATACAAGTAGGTGAGAGAAGTGTCAAATTCTTGTGCACCAAAATAACACCACTACGCACCCATACAATTCACATGATATGTTCAAGGCGAAACCGTGCGATGGCAAAGGTGAACTGAAGATTGATTTCCCTCTAAGCTGACAGGGTCTGTCTTAGGGCTTTTATCAGCATCTAACGAAACACAGATTGGAAAAGACTGACGAGTGAAACAGCAGAAATGAACATTTTCGAAAAAGTTACCGCAGAGCCGGGACTCCAAACCAGTAACTTTTCCTATCCGGAGAAGACCTTTCGCCAATTAAACTTCTGTATGTGATACATAACCAGAAACAGATTGCAAAAGTAACGTGTAGATGGGTGTGTAGAATTCAAGATTTGAATCGATTCTTTATTCTTGCTCAAATTGTTATTATTACTGATGTAGAGTCGTAAGGTTGTTCAGAATATCCCATTTTGATTACCAAACATTTGAAATTTCAATGCTACAGCTAAATCTTATTCACAAATTACAAATAATTTACTTTACTCATTAAATATCTTGGCAGACACTTCAGATGGTGGCTGCATAGAAACGTCAGTCTGATAAGAAAACTAATGCATAAAAAATACCCAACATCAAACACAATCTGTTCGTTTGTTCTACATTTACCGTTAATCCACCTGCAATCCTTTTATTCCAATTCGTCTTTTTTTTCTCGCTTCCTAAGCATTCTACCCAAAATTCGGTGTGTTGAAAGGTGCCTTCGGTGGAAATAACCTTATTTATAATGCAGTGCAGCTTAATAAATCTACCATCATTTACCTCTTAGCGAGGTTTACGCTGCTCGCATATTTATTGTCTGTCGATTTCCCAGCTGACTACTACCCGACGCAATTTATCACAAGTGCTGCTCCTGGTTTTATTGTAGGTATTTTCCTGAACCCGTATACACTGGAAAGGATTTTTTTCTGGCACTTATGAATGAGTTCGCATACCGGAGCTACAGAAGAACCCCGGCATAATAGTGCTGTTACATTACTACAGCTCCCTTACTAACGAGCTATAACGAGCGTGTATCAGTACATGTATTTTTTGTTACATTTTTTATTGACGCAAGCAAAGTGTAAAGTTTGCGTTTGCTATTTGTTATTAAAAAACATCAGTAACGTCTCGTAAACCGAAAGTCGAGTAAAGGGGTTTGCCCCCACTTCCAAATTCACGATGGCGACTTTCGGTTTGTCCATATTCTTCAAAACTTTGTTCTTTAATTTCATTATACTAAAATCAAGGGTTTATCAACATGATGAATTTTAATATGTTAAAACGTATAAAATCGAATAGAAACGAACATTAAGCACACAGTGTGAAAAACTCATGTCAACTTACGTTCCGATAAGCCACATGAAAGTTTCGTCGTAATAAAAACAGCCATAAATTTGTGTTTTACATGTTAACATACATGTCCTGTCATCACACAATAAAATACCGCATGAATTGAACCACATCAGGTGTAATTTTAATTTTTTTCAGTGTGCAGCACCAGAAGCGTTTGTTTGAATCATTGCAAACAAACGAAAAGAAGACATCAAATTCATAGCTGGTTCCCACGATTCCCACATATCCGTAAGGATACAGTCAAATAAATAATAGGAAAAGATTCAAAAACAAATAAACGCCTTACTCCTATCCCCGGATAGAAAAGCAACATACGTGCCACGTCGTGTTTAGCAAATCAAAGACAATCGTCTGGTATAGGTTCACAAATAGAACGATATATATTTTACCACTGACGTTTGGATCAGCCGATTTGGTTGATGCAAGAAGTACTCGAATGAAAGTAATTCAATTAACATGGTACCATTCTCGGCTTGCTTTGTTTCTACTACAACTACAGGGCTTGTAGCCCGTCATTTGAATGTCAGACGCTCGAGCTTCCGAACGTCTCGACAGAATAAGTAAATTATTGCTTCGCGGAATTCAAGTCTGATATTAGAACAAATTAGTATTAATTCAAGTAGCACGTTTCTTGTTTATTCAGAGATCTTTACTTCACCATACATTATCATCTCATTATGTTCGATTATGATAATAGAAATGGGTGAGCCAAAACAGAATCGTGCGGTAGATACATGAGTAGAATTGGCTGAGAGATGTACACGATTTGCTGCTACTTTTAGTTATCCCTGCGTTTTCAAACACTGGTTCGGACTAATTTTTCATACATTTGAATTTTAAACATTTTTCACTGAATCTCGTTTAGACCCGTTTCAAGAAAGGAAAAACGTACTAATTAATATCCAGTGGAAGTTGGAAACAGTTGCTTCACAAGTCGCATCTTTGTCCATTTTTTCGTCGCCGTTGTTGCTATTGTTGTTGATTTTGCTATTATAATCGGTTTCCATTTTCGACTATTTGACTCTTTAAGGTGAAATGTAGCGGAATGCGAAAATCGCGTTTTTGATCAATTATTCAAAAACTAGACCGATTTTCGAAAAACCAAAAACACTTAAGTTTTCGAAATCAAATTTATCATAACTAAGTATTCTTAGAATTTTGAAATTTTGCTTTGCCGAGCCGTAATTGGTTTTTGAAATGTATAAACGGTTACTGTTCCGTTCCACGGGAATGATTTTAGAACTGAAAAGTAGTGTTTGTAGCAGAATTTCACAAAGAATTTGAAAATGCAACTCAAAATTATAAAATATTAGCTAAAACAACCGAAATTTGAAAAAGTTTACATAAACTTTTCCGCATTTTTTTTATTGCTTGCGCGCTACTGTTTCGTATTGAGGTGGTGTGAGAAATGCACGGTGGGCACGGTGGCATTATATCGTGAGCAAAAATTACATATAAAATAATGACGCGAATTTATGCAGCATTGGGTTTTGTGTTGAAATAAAAACGAGTTGAATACAATAAAATGGGTATTGTAAGAAATCGTTTATTTTCTAAGTAACTGTCATTTATAATGCTAATAATGTCCAATTCTGTTGAGTTCAATGCATTGATGTTGCTTAATTTGGCTGTGTAATATCGTATAACAGGTACTATTTTAGATTGTAGCAATTTTTATAGCAAAACTATAACTTCATCATTGACAAGCTACTGAATGAAATGAACACAAGCCAAGTATTATCGTTCATTAACCTGTGATACAAACAATGTGATTAAAATTGAGAGTCAGCTTCGAGCCAGTCATCATGGAAAACTTATTGGAATTCATTGGTTTTTCAATTATTATGAATACAATGAATCAACGCTTGATTCTCCTTTCAAAATCGATTGAATAATGAACTACGAAATAACTTTATATTTAATTTCGTGCCCCAGATATGTGCTTGAGAAAAGATTCACTAAATAATTTTAACTGCATGGTAAGATGAACTCATGCGAGTCAAGTAAATACTTTTACGTAAATTCTATCTCATCGGTGAGAAGGGCCTGGTGAACTACTGGCAAAGATATCGAAAATACTTGAATGTTCTCTTGTCTTCAATCGTTCTTTCGAAGAAGAATCCATGCTTGCTACTAAGCTCAGGCATATACATGGTTAGCAAATACATATACATATAACCTCATGTTAGTCATTCATAATTACTCATGATTTATAGCTCTAGTGTAAGAGTAATCACTTACAATAACGATTGAATTAGCATATATTTAAAGTGTGAGGGATTCAAAAATCCATTACGTCCAGTCTTTTTTACAAGTCAATATAACGAGAGGTAAACCCACTCCGCTCAATCATTGAGAAAAGTTTTTGTTTCTATGTGTCCGTTTTTCTTGGTATGCTTTGTGCGACGGTTCGTTCAACTGAAGCGGATAAAATTTTGCGCGCATTTTATGACGCTACATTTCACCTTAACACTCCTAATACCAAGCCTCAAAAAGTTACGCGAAGCACCAAGCCTCAAATAAAGTTGGAACGGTAACTTTGAGCTGTTATAGCTCAGCTGTTTTTCAGCGGATCTCAATAAATTTTACACCCTCGAATTTTGTACAGTTCGTAGATTATTTTAAGTATGTCATTATTGACAATCGATTAGGAAAAATCAATGAAACTGTGATTTTTCCCGTTCCAAGCATTTTTCACGCACAATATAAGCCCTATCTGCATTTATGCGACACCAGCATTGTGAATAGAATTTTGAGAACTTTAAGTTTCTCGCGTCATAACTTTGTTGTTAGTCAACCGATCTTCGAAATTTGTTCACCATTGGAATGGTACTAGTTTCAGAAATAAAATGCACTAAAACATACGTAAAATAGAGTTGTCTACCTAAAGTTATAGAGAGAACTGTAAACAGAAGACCACAAAAAGATGGGATTTCCTACAATAGTCGTAAATATCTCTGAATTCAAAGCGATGATCTATATGTTTTTATATATTATTCGATTGCTAGTCAACCCAGCTACAATTTGTGCTAAGCTGACGTTTTTGCACCATCAAAACCAACCTGAAAATATACAGTGTAAATGTAAATATTGACAAATATTACAAAAAAATTATTTTTAACATATAAATCAAAAATGAAAGCGATGACTTGTACATTTTTTGTTCTAAATTGTTAGAATCATTATCATGAAGATTGTTTTGATGAATAAAATTATATATTCTCTCAAAACAACTAAAAAAATTGTTAGAAGTACATTCAATTTCTATCAGCGGAAATATATTGTCTAAAAATTTCAAGCCAGAACAGTTACGTTATTGACTAATATAATTTATAATTTTTTAAATTTTGAAATCAATTTATTTACAATTTACTCCAAAATGGAGGCTTCGATTTTTTTCGATTTGTGTGCTGTACTAAAGAATGAACACATGGATCCAAATAATTTTTATGTATATATAAAACAAACTCAATTGATATCTACTACATTTTTGAACTTGTCCAACATTTCCGTAGAATCTAAAAAAACGGTGCAGGATCGGAAATTTTAAAATTTCTGTTATGCCTTCAACGTTTCAGTATACACTCTAACCTCAATTTACGCACAAAGTCGTCCGTGCGTGAATTAAAATTCGCGTAAATTGAGATTTCCTGTCAAAATATGTTTTCATAGAACTATAATTCTTAGAGACTCATAATTTGAATTTCATCAATAGATTTTTAGTTTTTAGATAAAACGGAAATTCTTAATTTTTGCGATGGCTTTGAAATGAAAGTAGAACTTGAACTCGTGGTGTAATGATGCCTTTCTCATCATCAACTAGTATAACCTACAGAGTAAAGCAGTTCTCAGATCGATAAGACCATTTCTGAGAAAACGAAGTGAGTTCCACTTTTGCAGGTTCTTCCGAAACAGGAGTCCGGGAACCTGGGACTGGGATCCATTTTCGAGTCTATAGTCACGATATCTTGTCGTTAATCGAAAACCGGGAATCAGAAAAGCCAACATCAAATTGATTGGCCGTCTACTGACAATGAAAAAATCAAAACGGGAAAATCACATTATCATTGATTTTTCCTAACCGATTGTCAATAATGATATACTTAAAATAATCTACGAACTGTACAAAATACGAGGGTGTAAAATTCATTGAGATCCGTTGAAAAACAGTTGAGCTATGACAGCTCAAAGTTACCGTTCCAACTATTTTTCGGGCTTGGTATTTGGAGTGTTAATACTGCTCCAGATATTTTTTTTATATCTTTTGTTTAACCACGGTTTTAACCTTACAAACCCCCGGAAAGGGGGAGAGTTGGTTGAATTTTGTTTTACATTGATTATTTTTTACAATTGTTAAATCAGAAGTACTACTGAGTTCACTAATTGCTGGTGATAAATGGTTGTCCTTGTATTCGGTTGAAGATAATTTGTTCGTAGTTTTGAGCGCAGGGTTTACCGTGGTCATTTATTTATTTATTTATTTATTATTTATTTATTTATGTGGAGCAGTGAAAATCCCGCTGTCCCGGGTTGGAAGTTCAATGCTTAGGGCACTGGTCTTACAAACCAGTTGTCGTATGTTCGAGCCCCGACCTGGAAGGATTCGTAGTGTCAGTAGAATCGTAGCACCCGCCATGCAATGTTTCTGTACACTCTGAATCGACTGCGAAGTCTGTTGAAATAGAAGGTCAAATTCCACTACAGGAATGTAATACCAAGGCTTCGCTTATAAAAATCCCGCTGGATTTGAGAATTAATTGAACCTCTGCTTCCAGCAGGCATAAAACCTCCTCATCTTTTGTACCAACAGATAGTTTACATTCAAATGATACACGTATAATTAATGCTAAAGTAAACATTACAAGGACTATAAAATAACTTGAAAAATACCATTGATTCTACAACTAACATGATAAGTGACTAAGGAACAAGGAACAGATTTCGAGATAAATGGAAATCGAATACATTAGACAAGTTATCGAATAAACGGCACATACTAGTGAACGGTTCATTAAATGTATAGATTCGGGAGAATCAATACGTGATTGTAACAAATCGGCAATGAAAACTACTTTCGAGATATTCCTACGAACAGATAATAGATCCAAGCCCATAAGTTTACTGCGATCTTGATAGCTAGGTATAGTACGCGCTCATCGTCGGATTGATAGTAAGATGACCAAATAATAGCATCATATTCAAGCGTCGAGTGTACATTGACAAAGTTCTTGGATACGTGAAAGATAAATCCTAAAAGCTTGGAAGCCTTGTAACTTACATAATCGATGTGATTTTTAAAGTTTAACTTGGTATCAAGGATAATACACAAGTCTTTTACGAACGATTCGCGTTTCAGCACTTATTCCATAATGTTGTATTCGTATCTTGTGAACGAGTGTTTGCGAGAGAAAGAAATAACAGAGCATTTTGAAGCGTTCAATGCCATCCTGTTGATTCGATACAAATTGGCGAATGAATCAAGCTGTGATTATACCATTCGAATCAGTTCAGTGTGTGTGTATGTATGTATGTGTGTGTGTATGTGTCACTAGGTTTTCTCAGAGACGGTTGAACCGATTTTTACAAACTTAGATTCAAATAAAATGTCTCATGGTCCCACACGGAATACCTGAATTTCATCCGGATCCGACTTCCGGTTCCGGAGTTATAGGGTAAAGTGTATTCAATATTGTACACCGTCATTTAAACAGGCGAAACAAAACACGTAAAAAATGTTCTAAACTCTTCTCAAAACTACACAAATTGATAGTCATTATCAGTGGGCAACTAAACAAACCGATTCCGGCTATCCTGGTTTCCGGTATCCGGTTACGGAAGCACCGGAAATAGTTGTCATATTTATCAAAATAGATCTCTTTCACTTTTCTCAGCGATGGTTTGACCGATTTTCACAAAATTATATTCAAATGAAAGGTCTCACGATCCCATACGAAATTCCTGAATTTCATCCGGATCCAACTTCCGGTTCAGAGGTTATAGGGTAAAGTGTGTTGAATATTGTACACAATCACTTAAACTGGCGAAACAAAACCGTAAAAAATGTTGTAAACTGGGCTCAAAACCCTTATTCCCAATCTTAGGCTGAAATGAATGTCTTATGGTCCTACCAAAAATTACTGCTTATTTTCGGATACAACAAACATTTAAATCGTCATTTAGAGTGCGATGGTAAAATTGTATAAAATCTTCAAAATTTGAATAAAAACTAGTAGAGTTTGTACGTCATGTTAGTTGGTGGCCGTACGAGCCGACTTCGATTATACCGGTTCTCGGGTTCCGGTGCCGAAAGTGCATATAATAGTGAACCAACTTCGTTTTCTTAAGAATAACCTACGCGAGCAAAATATTGTTTCATTCTGTATGTTATACTAGTTCTTGCACAAGCAATCCCTTGGTTTTTTCAAAACTCGAAGAGAAAAATTTTGAAGAGAATACCACAATATTATACATGAGAAAGGCATCATTACACCACTAGGTGGATTAAAACAGGTTTTTTATATCCGTTTTTATGCGGATTCCTGATGTTACGCGGGTTTTTGCGTTTTTTACGCGGAATGTATCCTCCGCGTAAAAAAGTCCTCAGTGTATCCTTGTATCCCACGAAATTACATCAATAGTTTAAATATATGCAATTCTACCTATGTGCATACTAGCGTAACGGATTTCGATATTAAGATACCCTTCCCCAAGCTTGTATTCAAGTTTTGCATGCATGCAGTTATTTTTATAGCATTAAGTTTTCTACCATTACTGCCATTCTGCGATTTTGACAATTATTCGTGTTCATCTTATTTAAATTAGAAATTAATCTGAAGCACTTAAAATTTACCTTGACATACTTACAGACAGAGATGTCTATCTCCTCTGTGTGACGAAGAGCAAGCAAAATTTCTTCCCTCGCACTGACAACTTCAACGAGAGCTCTTCTCTTTCACATTTATACACCACTGTTGTATAAAGTGTGCACGCATCATGAGTGCGTTTGTTTATTTCCTTTTACCTCTTCCACTGAATCGCACCAAAGTGCTAGAGCATTAGCTAATAAATTCTCTGAGGTGGATGCAGATACTTTCACAGAGGTGTACACGCCGGTGAGCACTCTGCTGTATGGTTTGCGTAGAAGAAGGAAGCGTAGACACGCAAAATCAGCAAAATAAAACAATTCATCGTAAAATTTTCGGTTTTCCTTGCAAATTTTTCATAGCAAGGCCAGATCTACTCTCTATTAATTGAAGTTCACAGAAGTGTTCGCTCACCATCACGCGCCAGTGGTCACTTGGGTGTATTTAGACGAGAGCGCGTGTGAGCGATTCATGCGAAGAGAATGTGTTTCACTCGCGCCAGCTGCTTTAACCACAAGCACACACTCAAATGCTGTCTATTCGACACTGAGAAGAAGTGCGCCTTCCTCTTTGTGCGGTGCTTCGTTTTTTGCATCCTCGGTGTGGACAAGAATCTCACTCCAGCGTGTATCACTCTGGTGGAATGCCATCTCTGCTTACAGATATCTCAGACCTAACATAACAAAGCATTTCATTCAAACTCGCATGACATAATATCAAAGCAAACCAATCGAAGCTTCAAATCGTTTTATAGCGCACTGTTTCTTGTTGTTTAGCAGCTACCATCCACACATAGTACTGAAACGTTGGCTATAATTTCGCTATAATATATATATATATATATATATATATATATATATATATATATATATATATATATATATATATATATATATATATATATATATATATATATATATATATATATATATTCTTTTTGTAAACAACTTACCGCCATTGTTGTGTGTTTGTTCGCTCTGGTAGTTTTTCTGAATATTTCGGAGTTTTATGAGTGTTTTTCCCACTGCGTTATTCACGATTTCGACGAGATTTGGATTGTGTTTCGTGCCGTGTCGAGGTGGAGGACTTCGAAGTGTTTTTACGATCCATTTGGTCGCTGTTTGTGATTTTTTTTTTGGAGCGATAGTACCGGCTACCGAAGATTTCGTTTTATATAGAAATCCAACTACTCACTCTATTTTTCCCGTTCGAAGCGCCATCTGAACCTCAGTGTCAGCATTGTGAGTTTTGTGCACGATGGCTAGTGCTTGTGATCGGTGTGCTAAAACCGTTAAGTCAGATGATGATTTCATAGGGTGTTCGGGTTTTTGCAATCATGTAGTCCACATGAAGTGCGCAAAACTAAACAAGCCGTTTTTGAAAGTAATTGACGAGAACCCCAATTTGCTTTGGATTTGTGACGAATGTTGTAAATTGATAAAACTTGCTCGTTTTCGCGAGACAGTTTCCTCCATTGGGTGTGCTGTCTCAGCTATTGCAGAAAAAACTGAGTCAATATGTGCTGAGCTGAAAGCCAAATAACAAAAAATAGCCAGCAAATATCTCGCCTGTCTCGCATCGTTTCTACTTCGTCATCGGTACCAGCGAATCCAGTTTCTCGTCCGGCTGCTAAACGTCGTCGCGAAGAGGCAATTGAGACAAGCAGTTCATTGATGGGTGGGCGGAAACCAGCCGAAAACTGCAATATTGCAACGGTTCCGCTAGCTTCCCCTCTTTCATGGACTACCTCTCTCGCTTTCATCCCAGCGTTAGTAAAGAGATGGTCGAAAAACTAACGAAAGATGGACTGAATTGCAATGACGAAATTTCGGTCATCCCGCTGGTGAAAAAAGGAATGGACGTCAACACTCTGAACTTTGTTTCCTTCAAAGTTGGAATTCCTGCTAAATATCGTGATATTGCACTTAATCCTGATACATGGCCTCAAGGTGTCCTCTTTCGTGAGTTTGAGGACAACCGAAAGCAGGATGTCTGGTGTCCGCCTATCGATGTTTCTCCGCCTACTCCAGATAAGAATGACCGTAGTACGCCTGTGAGTATGGAACAGCAAGGTACACCTGGATCGCCTTTTGCCCTCTTGACAACACCAATGACGTTATGAGATTGCATGGAAACATACCGGGACGCACTGTTATAGGCATTTTGGAAGCTCATGAACCCCTCACCACAGTCGAGCCATTGCAGCCAGCGTTCTCCAGCCGTCCTGGTCCTGTGTGTGGGTGTGATGAAGGAGTCTTCCAAACATTTCTCCACGGCAAGTATTGTTTTTTCTCTTTGCATCCAAGTCCTGATCTTGTTCGCGCTTGTACATGTCTGCCTCTCGTTGGAAACCTCATGCTGCCCAGCACCGTTGATGCGCGTGATTCATCGTTTGAGGTTGAACTGGGACGCAACATAGTTAGCATCATGGAAGCCCCCGATACGTTCCCCACAGTCGAGCCACTGCTGCCAGCGATCGTCAGCCGTCCCGGTCCTGTGTGCGGAAACGAAAAGGGGGTCTTCCAAACCACCACAAATGGCAAGTACTCATCTGCATTGAACGGTTCTAGCACTGATCCGATCCCCGTTTCCAGCCTTCCATCGCAAGTCCGATCAAGTAACTCCAATCTGCAGATTTACTACCAAAACGTCGGCGGTATGAACTCATCTTACCGAAACTTGTCTCCGAGAAAACACGCTGTCTGTCCAGGGGTTTGGTGCCAGTTACGAAGTTTTCGAACCGATCGCAGTACTCTTAACAGTCCCAAATCCATCGGAGGCGGAGTGCTCGTTGCGGTACATAGACGTTTCGAAGCGCAGTTAATCGAATCAACGCCTGGTAGTCGTGTCGAGCAATTGTGGATCAGTGTCAAGCTCGCCGAGTTCACACTCTTCCTCTGCGTAGTCTATCTTCCACCTGATCGATGTCGCGATCTTGCTCTAATCAATGCTCACTTAGAGTCCCTTCATGAAATTTTTTCAACTCACGCGCGACCAATCGACGAAATTTTAATCGTTGGAGACTTCAATTTTCCCGGAATCAAATGGCAAGGAACTTCCGGTGGATTCTTTTTCGCTGATCCGACGCTTTCAACATTCCATGTTGGCATTACGACCTTACTCGACGGTTATAGTGTCAATTTACTTCGCCAATCGAATCCTGTTGCCAACGAAAACGACCGAATGCTGGATCTATGCTTCTCCAGCAGAGCAGATGGTGCACCTATAATTAGTGCCTCACGGTTTCCTTTGGTCGAACATCACCCGCCACTTCATATTGTGCTCAACTCTAATCTTCCACCAGATGGCTACAACACGACCGACATCATCAGGTATAATTTTAATAAAGCTGACTACACTAAAATGACCGACTTTCTAATGCATATTGACTGGGAGGAAATTCTCGACAATGATGATGTCAACGCTGCTGTACAAACGTTCTCTAACGTCATGAGCTACGCGATTGACTTTTTTGTACCAAAACGATCCAAACGGCTGTCCCTGCATCCTCCATGGCAGACCACCGTAGTGAGACAACTGAAAACGACTAAAAGAGCTGCCCTAAAACGGTATTCAAAACATGGAGGATACGCACTGCGTAATCAATATGTGCAGATCAATCAATTATACAAGAAAACTGTCAAGCGTTGTCATGTCAACTACTTGAAAAATGTACAACGGAAATTGAAATCCAATCCGATGTCTTTTTGGAAACACGTAAACGAGCAAAGGAAGGAGTCCGAGTTACCTTCTATAATGAAGTTTGGAGAGCTTACTGGTTCATGTAAGCGGGAAATCTGCCAGCTTTTTTCGGAAAAATTTTCTCGTGCCTTTACAAACGAAACCTTAAGCCCGCAACAAATTACACTCGCTGCGCTCAACGTTCCAGAATCTAATAATTCTTTAAATCTCATTCATATTGACGAGGATTCGATTCGGACGGCAATCGCTTGCATGAAGTCTTCTACCTCTTCTGGCCCTGACGGCTTACCGGCAGTTATATTGAAAAATTGCTCGACTGGTGTAATTGCTCCCCTTTGTCGACTATTTCGGATGTCACTCTCTAAAGCAGTTTTTCCCAACTTATGGAAATCTTCTTTTATGTTCCCAGTGTTTAAGAAAGGTGACAAAAAAGACGTGAACAATTACCGTGGCATCACATCGCTTAGTGCAGTTCCTAAACTGTTTGAAAAGGTTATTCTGGCACCGATTTTCAACCACTGCAAGCAATATATTGTTGACACTCAACATGGTTTTATGCCTAAGCGCTCCACAACCACCAACCTATTGTCATTCATGTGCTACGTGACTGATGGTATGTCAAAAGGTTTACAAACAGACACTATTTACACCGATCTCTCTGCTGCCTTTGATATAATAAACCACAATATAACAATTGCTAAATTGGAAAGACTTGGATTCGGCTCTAACATCCTTCGGTGGCTGCAGTCATATCTTATAGATCGTCGTTTAGCAGTGAAAATCGGTGATCACGTTTCCAATGAGTTTATCGCTTCGTCCGGAATTCCGCAGGTTAGCCATCTCGGGCCTTTAATATTTTTACTGTATTTCAACGACGTCAACTTTACTCTAGAGGGCCCTCGTCTATCGTTTGCCGATGACGTTAAGATCTACTATTACATTCGAAGCCCAGAAGATGCAGGCTTTCTTCAACGACAGTTGTTGAGCTTCGCCGAGTGGTGTAAAGTAAACCGTATGAAATTGAATCCTGACAAATGCTCGACCATCACGTTCTCGAAGAAGAAAGAGCCATTTCATTTTGATTACTTTCTGGAAGGCTCCCCGATAGTCAGAACGACGTGTGTTAAAGACCTTGGTGTCTTTCTCGATGAGCAACACATCAGCTATATCGTTTCTAAAGCTTCTCGCAACCTAGGATTTGTAATGAGGATGGCTAAACATTTTACAGACGTGCACTGTTTAAAATCTCTGTTTTGCTCGCTTGTTCGTTCATCCTTGGAGTACTGTTCTGTCGTTTGGAACCCTCACTACATAAACGGAGCTCTTAGAATCGAATCGATACAAAGCAGATTCATTCGCTTCGCTCTACGGCGCTTACCGTGGAACAATCCTCACCAACTACCAAGCTACGAAAGTCGCGGGTTATTAATCGGTCTTGATACACTACAAGTTCGTCGAGATGTTGCACGTGCTTTATTGATAGCAGATGTTCTGACCGATAGAATTGACTGCCCTGCTTTGCTCCGTGAAATTAATATCAACATCCGACCCCAGGCTCTTCGCAACAGTGCATTTCTTCGACTTCCTTTACGACGAACTAACTACGGTGCTAACAATGCTATTATTGGCTTGCAGAGATCATTCAACCGCGTTTCATCAGGATTTGACTTCAATCTATCACGCAGTAGGATACTTGGAAATTTTTTATATATTACTAGAAATTATCATTAGGACCATATTGTGTCTGTTCATTATACCAAAATAAATAAAATAAATAAATAAATAAATAAATATATATATATATATATATATATATATATATATATATATATATATATATATATATATATATATATATATATATATATATATATATATATATATATATATATATACCCAAGTAACAATTTTTGTTACGCTAGCTTGTTTGTGACTAGTTTGCAACCAGATATTTGAGTGATTGTTACTAAAATCTAACCACTTGCATGACTCAAAAAGCGCAGTTTCTACTAGTTGTTAGGTCGGCTGAAAATAAGTTGTCGTTACGTTGTAATGTCATACTGAAAGAACTTATCTTTTCATAACTTGAAAATAACTTGTTTTCAAGTAAACTAGTTGAAACTTAGTCACCATCGATATTATAAACATTGAATGAATACAGAACACTTTTCTATCATCAATAAGAAAGCAGAAGAGTGCTTTGAATCACAAACTTGATACAAGGTACAAATTTCACAACGATTTTGAAACTGTCGAGCGAAATTAAATTTTACCTCACTGTTTTTTATGCGCCGTCAATCAAAATCTGTTTATAAAGATATAAAAAATAAACAGCAAAATAACCCTATGTTAAGAATGCTCAAAAATATTCCAAGTAGAGTGATTTCTCATCATTTTAATTTCATATATCATGAGAATTATCATTATTTTCTTCGTGTTTATGACAGTGCATAGAACAAAAATGACTATTCTGCCTTTCTCTATTTTCGGCAAAAAGTAGTTTTGAAAAAAGTAATATCCGGTTTTTTTTATGTTTCATATACTTCTTGAGACTCCATATTGTGGCCGTAATATTCAAGCTAACAAAGGTTGTTTTGTTTGCATTTTCGTTATCATAACGTTGGGAATACCTACCGATAACTGTCTGAATCAATGAAGAAATTATATGTTATAATCTTATAATATCTAAGTTATTACTACATCAATTCACAGTAACGATTTACATATACGCTTACGTATTTTTAATGGTTTCGCAACAGAAAATAAACCTTCTTTCAACTAGTAGCTAAAAACATAGCTGTGATTAAAGATATGTTAGAATCAAGTAACGATAACTTACAAATGATAGTTAGATCAATGTTTACGTTATAAAGGAACATTGCTGTCACCTTGTTTTAACCAATATAACATAAAAAAACATGTTCGTGCTCTTGTTGCAACACAGTTGGGTTAAGTGGTATCAAAACTAGTTACGGGTTGCTACTATTGAAGTCAAATAAACTTATTTTCAACTAGTAGCTAGAAGCATTGTTGTGAATAAAGATATGTTTGGATTAAGTAACGATAGCTTATAAATTATATTTAACTCAATACCACACAAAGATGTTATGATTGGAAACTTAAATAACTATTTCGTAACTAGTTATGTTATGATGAAACATTGCTGTCACCATGTTTTAACCAGTATAACATAAAAAACATATTCGTGCTCTTGTTGCAACATAGTTTGGACTTTGTCGTATCAAAACTAGTTGCGGATTGCTACTTGGGTATATAGATTCGCGTGTTTCCCTACAGCTTCGCTTTTACATCAATTAACTAATCAGAGCAATGCTTCCCAGCTGATATACCGCTTACTCCTTCAAAACCATCGTCTCCGTAAGCCAGCATAGTGTCTTAGATTTTTAGCTGACAAAATAGGACACTGCTAGCTATTAATCAAAATTCCAATCATATATAATCGATAATACGTGACTTGATACATTCAAATCGAAAC